>NC_079147.1:196209030-196362731 GCF_945859685.1 Eupeodes corollae | reverse complement strand
TATATTTGCATAAGACCAACTATACAACAAGTTATGAGCGAAAATCGATGTTCAAACTTAAAATGCAAATATCTCGCTTAATATGCGTCCCACAGGGTCAAAAGTAGGCAATTTTTGAACTTCAATATTTCACGATCTAAACCACCTAGAAGGCTGAAATTTCACGATTGTGATGTAGGAATCATTCCCTTTCCATTGCTGTGCCTATATTTGAATAAGACCAACTATACAACAAGTTATGGGCAAAAATCGATATTCAAACTTAAAATGCGATTATCTCGCTTAATATGCGTCCCGCAGGGTCAAAAGTCGGCAATTTTTCAACTTCAATATTTCACGATCTAGACCACTTAGAAGGCTGAAATTTAAGGATTGTGATGTAGGAATCATTCCCTTTCCATTGCTGTGCCTATACTTGCATAAGACCAACTATGCAACAAGTTATGGGCGCAAATCGATGTTCAAACTTAAAATGCGAATATCTCGCTTAATATGCGTCCAACAGGGTCAAAAGTCGGCAATTTTTGAACTTAAATATTTCACGATCTAGACCACCTAGAAGGCTGAAATTTCAGGATTGTGATGTAGGAATCATTCCCTTTGCATTGCTGTGCCTATCTTTGAATAAGACCAACTATACAATAAGTTATGGGCAAAAATTCATGTTCAAACTTAAAATGCGAATATCTCGCTTAATATGCGTCAAACAGGGTCAAAAGTCGGCAATTTTTGAACTTCAATATTTCACGATCTAAACCACCTAGAAGGCTAAAATTTCAGGATTGTGATGTAGGAATCATTCCCTTTCCATTGCTGTGCCTATATTTGAATAAGACCAACTATACAACAAGTTATGGGCGAAAATCGATGTTCAAACTTAAAATGCGAATATCTCGCTTAATATGCGTCCAACAGGGTCAAAAGTCGGCAATTTTTGAACTTCAATATTTCACGATCTAGACCACTTAGAAGGCTGAAATTTAAGGATTGTGATGTAGGAATCATTCCCTTTCCATTGCTGTGCCTATACTTGCATGAGACCAACTATACAACAAGTTATGGGCGAAAATCGATGTTCAAACTTAAAATGCGAATATCTCGCTTAATATGCGTCCAACAGGGTCAAAAGTCGGCAATTTTTGAACTTCAATATTTCACGATCTAGACCACCTAGAAGGCTGAAATTTCAGGATTGTGATGTAGGAATCATTCCCTTTCCATTGCTGTGCCTATCTTTGAATAAGACCAACTATACAATAAGTTATGGGCAAAAATTCATGTTCAAACTTAAAATGCGAATATCTCGCTTAATATGCGTCAAACAGGGTCAAAAGTCGGCAATTTTTGAACTTCAATATTTCACGATCTAAACCACCTAGAAGGCTGAAATTTCAGGATTGTGATGTAGGAATCATTCCCTTTCCATTGCTGTGCCCATATTTGAATAAGACCAACTATACAACAAGTTATGGGCGAAAATCGATGTTCAAACTTAAAATGCGATTATCTCGCTAAATATGCGTCCCACAGGGTCAGAAGTCGGCAATTTTTCAACTTCAGTATTTTACGATCTAGAAATAGCGAATATCTCGCTTAAGCCTAGTACATACTTCCTCGTGAAGTGAACGTTCGCCAGTGGAGAAAGTGAACTTTTGACATTGCTCACTGGTACACACTTGTGAGTACACGTTGTGAACATTTGACTTCAGCTTCACCAACAGTTCCCGTACATTTTGCACGTGAATTGCCCGTGAACGAAAACTCTCCACTTTGTTCTCCACTCAGCTTCACGAGCAAGTTCACGGGTGAACCAAAAACTGAAATTTGTATGGGTTCACGAGATGGTTCACAAGTATGTACTAGGCTTTAATATGCGTCCTACAGGGTCAAAAGTCGGCAATTTTTCAACTTCAATATTTCACGATCTAGACCACCTAGAAGGCTGAAATTTCAGGATTGTGATGAAGGAATCATTCCCTTTCCATTGCTGTGCCTATCTTTGCATAAGACCAACTATACAACAAGTTATGGGCGAAAATCGATGTTCAAACTTAAAATGCGAATATCTCGCTTAATATGCGTCCCACAGGGTCAAAAGTCGGCAATTTTTGAACTTCAATATTTCACGATCTAGACCACCTAGAAGGCTGAAATTTCAGGATTGTGATGTAGGAATCATTCCCTTTCCATTGCTGTGCCTATCTTTGCTTAAGACCAACTATACAACAAGTTATGGGCGAAAATCGATGTTCAAACTTAAAATGCGAATATCTCGCTTAATATGCGTCCCACAGGGTCAAAAGTCGGCAATTTTTCAACTTCAATATTTCACGATCTAGACCACCTAGAAGGCTGAAATTTCAGGATTGTGATGTAGGAATCATTCCCTTTCTATTGCTGTGCCTATCTTTGCATAAGACCAACTATACAACAAGTTATGGGCGAAAATCGATGTTCAAACTTAAAATGCGAATATCTCGCTTAATATGCGTCCCACAGGGTCAAAAGTCGGCAATTTTTGAACTTCAATATTTCACGATCTAGGCCACCTAGAAGGCTTAAATTTCAGGATTGTGATGTAGGAATCATTCCCTTTCCATTGCTGTGCCTATCTTTGCATAAGACCAACTATACAACAAGTTATGGACAAAAATCGATGTTCAAACTAAAAATGCGAATATTTCGCTTAATATGCGTCCTGTAGGGTCAGAAGTCGGCACTTTTTGAACTTCAATATTTCACGATCTAGACCACCTAGAAGGCTGAAATTTAAGGATTGTGATGTAGAAATCATTCCCTTTAGATCGCTGTGCCTATCTTTGAATAAGACCAATTTTACAACAAGTTATTGGAAAAAATCCATGTTCAAACTTAAAATGCGAATATTTCGCTTAATATGCGTCCTGTAGGGTCAGAAGTCGGCAATTTTTGAACTCCAATATTTCACAATCTAGACCACCTAGAAGGCTGAAATTTCAGGATTGTGATGTAGAAATCATTCCCTTTCAATTGCTGTGCCTATCTTTGAATAAGACCAACTATACGACAAGTTACGGCAAAAATCCATGTTCAAACTTAAAATGCGAATATCTCGCTTAATATGCGTCCCACAGGGTCAAAAGTCGGCAATTTTTGAACTTCAATATTTCACGATCTAGACCACCTAGAAGGCTGATTTTTCAGGATTGTGATGTAGGAATCATTCCCTTTCCATTGCTGGGCCTATCTTTGCATAAGACCAACTATACAACAAGTTATGGGCGAAAATCGATGTTCAATTTAAAATGCGAATATCTCGCTTAATATGCGTCCCACAGGGTCAAAAGTCGGCAATTTTTGAACTTCAATATTTCACGATCTAGACCACCTAGAAGGCTGAAATTTCAGGATTGTGATGAAGGATTCGTTCCCTTTCCATTGCTGTGCTTATCTTTGAATAAGAACAACTCTACAACAAGTTATAGGCAAAAACCCATGTTTAAACTTAAAATGAGAATATCTCGCTTAATATGCGTCCCACAGGGTCAAAAGTCGGCAATTTTTGAACTTCAATATTTCACGATCTAGACCACCTTTAAATAAATAAATTGGGTGGAGCTACAGTCCGTTGTGAACCTGGGGCTAGTGACTTACAACTCGCATCCATTCCTGTGTGCGAGTACTGTTGTCAGGAATGGAAGGGAGCTACAACTTTAGGCCGAATCCGAACGGCTTATTTGAGATAGCACTTTTTCATGAAAAGAATTACTCTTGATGGATTTGTCAATTCCTCGCAAAAGGCAGTACCCGTGAAAATTATTTTTTTTTAAATTAAGGTGGCACAGGCAAGGATTGAACCCAAGACCCCTTGCATGACATTCCAACGCACTAACCATCATGCCACGGGTACTACGCGCACTTAAGGGGTTATAAATACCCTTATAATTATTTAACACAGTGCGAGCAATTAGGAAAGGAGGATAGGATTAGAAAGGAGAAAACGATGCACATTGGTTTTAAATGCATGCACATTGTAATGAGTAGTGAAATATTGAGTCTGGTAAAGCATTCTATATTCTTGTAGTGCGGCTAAAGAAAGAATATCTGTACAGTACGTCCGAAATCGGGCTCAAGGGTAAACTGATGGGCATTCCTATTCGTAGCAGTACGGGTATTACGGTTGAATAAATTGAGTATTTAATAAATAAATCACAAAGTTATGAAGTTCAGTTTTCAGATAAGTAAATAGATGTTCAAAGTTGATTTTGAACCAAAAAAAATCTTAATATTTGCACCTATAAGATCCAAAAAATAGGGAAACCAGTGCCATGACTTTATTTTAAACGGTCTAAAAGCTAGACATAAATCTATTTTTATTTTAGTATAAATAGGAATATTTTCTAGAAGAAATGGTGAGTCTTTGCCACCTGCTAAAAGCTGGTGTAGAAAGAAAATATCAGCTATTTCACGACGGTTTTGCAGAGTAATATGTTTTAAACGATCTTCATAAGAAGCTAAAAATAGGTTATCACTCCAAGGAAGACCGAGACATAGGGGCCCTGACATACGTTTAATAAATTGGTAGAAATTGGCGTCTGAGATTCGTAATAAGGCTGTCTTGCATTTTTCAATGCATTCCAAATATAGGAATTCACAAAGAGATGAACATAATATGATAACTTAAGAAGTCAACAATGGGCCTAGTTTTCAAATATATTTTCGGCCATGAATTTCTGACATTGCGAAGTATTATACACATTTTATTTTTACCCTTAAAATTTCTGTTACAGTCCGTTTTACTAGTTTTTTTCTCGTATCTGAAAACTTTTTACACTGCGCTTAGGCCCCTGGATGATGGAGAATCGTATACATCCCACTTTGCACAATTTTCTAATCTAATAAGTATATACATATGTATGTATATCAATTCGTCTAGAAGTTGATATGATTCATAGAACTGCGAAAGGTACACCCCAAGATTACCTATAAAATGGTTGAAAAATGATTCGATAACCTAAAAGACAGACTCTGCTTGTTATACAACAACATTTTAATGACTGATGTTTTACCACACGGCTAGAAAAGGTCTCATTTCAAGCCAATTCCTAAAAACCCCCAAAATCGACACAGCTTCGATTAGTACCGACCTATCGCAATGCTTCCTATTCTCTCCAAAAAATTTGAAAAAAAAAATGTCGCAAGACCGATATGTTCGTTTTGCAGAAAAAGGCACAGGACAACACGTCCGAAAGAAAGGGCGCCATAATCCCTCCTTCAAAAGTAGATTTATTGCACCTATGCAAGAAAAGAAATTGTAATCCATTGCCATTGAATATTCGCGATACTGTAGTCTCGGCTTCAAAAGAAATACAAATTTTGGGTATTACATTTAGTTCTAATTTAAAATGGAATATTCAGGTTAAAAACGTAATTCTTCAATTAAAAAAAAAAAACGATATAACCTCCTAAAATAGCAAAAACACTCGTTAAAGGTACTTTACAACATGGACTTACAACCTACATGTGGACAACAATAAAAAACTGCAAGGATTTCGACACCGCGATCAACAATTGCTTTCGTTCAGCTTCAGGAGCACTAAAATCAACAAGGATTGATGCTCTTAGACTTGAAACTTGGTATCACTCTTTTCATAACTTTGATCAAAGAAGAGTTATTAACTTAGCATGCAAGGCCCTTGCCGATAAAAAGCATCCCTTGTACTATAATATTGCCAATGCAATTACTAATTCAGAAACAAATAAACGGAAAAACTCGGTATCTGCACTTTTAAAGTATTACCTTGACAGATGTCCAACCACACTCCTTTTTTAAACCAGGTTCAATCAAATATAGTCCGTCTTGGAAACGAAATCTTTTTCAAATAGATACAAAATTAGCAGCATTTAAAAAGAAATATACGACGGATATGTTCCAAGCTCTACCCCAAGAGATGATCGAAAAGGTCAACCCTGATCACATCTTTTATACAGATGGTTCACACAAAGATGATAGCTCATCTTTTGTCGTAGGTAAGTGGGAATATCATTCTCAAACCTCTTCGGTCTAGCAAGAACCACTACCTAATGAAGCAGGCAGCTACACTGCTGAATTAGCAGCTATTTCAATTGCGAACATTTATTTAGCACGAAGTATAATCCTGACAGATCACCTTGGGATATAAAAAGCCTTAAAAAATAATACAAACCGATGCCTTACTCTGAAACAAGTAAGATGCACAAAGACGGAAAACATAGTACTAGCATGGGTACCAGGGTATTCTGGTATCAAAGGCAATGAAATTGCGGATGATGCAGCCTGAGATGCTACTAAATTTCCACTTGTGATTGATTCGCAAAAATTCTATCAATTGACTCGCCGAATCTATTTCCAGGAGCTAAAGCTTGAAGTTAATTGGAATAACTGCAATACTTTTATTCGTACACATAATCCACATCACCAACCCATTCCATATAATAGGCAACTAACAAGATTGCCTAAAGATACTCCGAATAAGAGTTGAAAAACTATTTTTACGACCAAACACCTACATACATAGACAATAATGAACTCCCAGAATTGTGTGAAGCCCGTAATGAAGTTCTCTCAATTCATCGATCGATCATTCACTCGAAAGCACGTTCATATTCAAAAAATGGTATACCATCTTTTGCCAAGCCTATCATAATACAATACAAAGAATTAAAACTGCTTTAGATATTTACAACAAATTTAATGTAATCTAATGTAAATATTTCTGTTTTTAACTATAAATGTTAACTTAAAAGTCATTATCTTCAACAATCACAAAGTTTATTAAATTTAAGTTTTCTAAAAGACGGCATCACTTATGGTTTGTTGCCCTGATGCCCATTTAAAAAATAATTTGTAAATAAAATAAAATATATAAATTTCAAGGCATGCCCTAACGCCATCAAACTATCCAGCTTCTTAAAATTGATTCCAATATATTAAACCTGTCTAAATCATTGACATACATTCTATTTTTTTTTTTCAATTTCATTAACAGAATATCAACCTCAAATCAATGGCGCCCCTGGAATTAACCTCCTCAATCGAACTGGAAGTAAATTGACCACATAAATAGCAACTACTCGTACCTAGCCTACCTTGTTAATAGATGATTACAAAACGAGCACAAGAATATACTCATTGGTATAATTTTGTTCTACCATTTAGCCATAGTGTGAGACGATGTGGTGTGGTGTTGTTTTCCAACATATTTGATCTCCTCCACTGCATCTAATCCAATCCACAAACTGCTTCTTCCATCACATCAATAAATAAAGAGAACCTATCTATAATATAGTAACATCGTGGTATTAAACACATCACCAATTA
Organism: Eupeodes corollae; assembly: GCF_945859685.1. Lineage (NCBI taxonomy): Eukaryota > Metazoa > Arthropoda > Insecta > Diptera > Syrphidae > Eupeodes > Eupeodes corollae. The sequence continues at coordinate 196,355,392 of NC_079147.1, read as the reverse complement.
GAGAAACTACACAATCAACCAACCCAACATAGACCCGGCCTTATTCCCGTACCATACTTCTTCATCGTAGCGTCTTCTTTATTCTCCGGTTTTGGTCAGAATTTGATATCCCCCCTTAGCAGCAGCAGATGGAGGTAAAGCAGCACAAGCGGCACATTGACGAAGTTCAAATTGCAGCAAAACAAACGACTACGACAACGCCAAACCAGCCATGACAACGATGAGGTATTTGGTTTCGCATATGCGGAAGAATGGGCGCATTCTAAAACCTGCATCTTCATTCTTCACCTCGTTCGTCATCATCATCATCGTCTTCAGCAGAGTACACTATGTGAGCAACTACAAAACCATCACCAGTCACCACTCACCACTCACCACTTACCACCGACCGGTTCGGATGTTTCCCAAGTCCAAGTTCAAGTGACCGCATTCACTGTTTTGCAACTTGAATTATTGCGCACACCCAATCTACGAATGTACGTATAAGTGCATGTTTACCAACTTCCCAACTAGTAACCGTATTTGGAAGAGGTGCGTAATTTAATCGACTTCGGCTTCCATTCCAAGTGGGTTTGAATTTTTGTAATTATAAAGTTGTTGGGCACATTCTCAACTTCTAGTTCTCTGTCATAGCTGGTTGCAGCTGCAGGGGGCTACGAGTATAATGTAAGGCCTCCCCTACCGTTTTACTCTAATAGCTAATAGATTTTTGTTTTTGGGGAAGGAATGTTATTAAGGCAGCTTCCTAATGGAATTACCGGTAATTATTGCAACTTAAATATGTTGAAGCATTCGTAGGAGGATAATTGTGATGACACTTTCTTCTTTAAGGCTGAGGTTTGGCTTAGCGCCGCATTGCGTTCTTCGTTCTTCGTGCTTCTTTTGACAGAAACTGCAGGAACTTGAACTTAAAGGTCTATTTTTTATTAAAAATATGTTAAAAAGCGGATTCAACCTTCTTAAGGGCTTAAAAATAATTATATAAATTGAAAATCATCAAGAACCAATCTTTAAACAGATTTATATTTATTGAAGACAAAAATTACTAACTTATTTTTATATTATATAAAAAAGGCACAAAGAATAACCAATTTAATGGTTTAAAGGTACCTTTTAAGAACCAATTTCGTCTTCTTTCTTCAAGCCATTCTCCTTCTTAAAGAATCCATCATCAAAATCGTCTTCAGCTTCGTCTTCCGAACTTAATTGCTCTGCAATGTTCATTCCTTTTTTTGCCCGACTGCTTCTGCCACTACCCAGACCACAACTTCCATCACCACCACCCAACTGGATCGAATTCTGTGTCCCTTTCCCCTCGAAGTCATTCAACAGAGCCGGATCAATTAAATTCAAATTAGCATAGACATATTGAAAATCAAATTGTGGCATTTCCTTTTCGTCGGATTTAATCGATCTCAGACCAATGTGCGGACGTAGGAAGCTATCAGCCAATGGGAACCATCTCAGTTGGATTTCCGGTTCTTTGCCGGCTTTTGTGGCCTCAAGCATTCGCTTTCGATGTTGCATATAAGTGATGCGGAAAATCTTGATTTTCTTCCATACATATTCTGCATCTAGTCCATGACCCATGGCAGCGGCTATATCCTCCAGGGCTGCTTCTCGTAACTCCTTCACCCGATAATCGGGACTATTCAAATCCCAGAGACAACGATGGGCGCCATAGAGTCGAAGGAATTTAACCGAGTTCTTTAAACTCCATTTACCTTCCAGAAGATCATCTTCCAGACCGTTCCAAATAATCTTTGTGGGTTGTTCTTCTGATGATTCGGGCTTGGGGAAGTCATCTTCGGGTGGTGATTCAATTTTGATACCGGTGTCATTTATGACTTCTGGCTTTTGATCAATTTCAGCTGTTATCACTTCCACTGGAGTTTTAAGTGAAGCTTCAGCTTGAGGACCTTCGGTGGCCGATGAAATATAAAAAATTTGAACTTTCATCTGTGAGGGGGGAGTCTTAGATGGAAGATTTTGTTGAGGTTCTTCTGGTGGTGGTGGAGAATCCACAACATCATCAAAGTGATCTGGTGAATCGATTCTCGGTGGTGAATCAGGTGCCTCAACTTTGATTTCTTTGTCTTCATTGGAATCTCTAAATAAAGACGGTGCCGGTGACATTAAATCTGGATCGACAAAACTCATCGGAGCCATTGAAGGAGGAGGAGGCATTTCTTCGACTTTTCTACCAAGAAACTCATCAGCCATGGGATACCAAGCCAATTCGGTTTGATAAGGCTCATTTTTCTCACGAGCCATTTCGATTTTCTTCCTCTCGGCATAATACGACTTGAGGAGGATTTTCATCTTCTTTCGTATCCTTCGCTCTGGCATGTCCATTTTATGAGCGATATCCTCGAAAGCCACAGCTCGTTCGGAGAGTTTTTTATAATTCGGATGCCTCCGATCCCATAGACACCCATGAATGTGAAAAAGTTCGACAAATTGTATCGATTCGGCCAACATCCATGGACGGACAATTGGTTTTATACGAATTCGTGGAATTTTAACCACGGGCTGAAGTTTTTCGTCTTTTTTCGTCTCGGGTTTTTTTACCTTTTTTTCACTATCGGATTCGTGTTTGATGTAAAGGTCGATCTTCAAACGAGCTATTGGTTCATCTTCAGAGTCGTAACTTTGGATGTCATTAAAGTCGTCTTCCATGTCGCTATCATTGTCAGGAATAGACGCATTCTCTTCACCATTGATGTCGTTCGGTTTTTTTGTTGAATCTTCGTCGTTGTCATCGTCAGTCTTATATTCGGATGGTTCGTCAAGGATGTTCGATGTTCCAGGCTGAGAAAACAAAATTGAAATAAGAAAAAACAGCAATTGTTAATGAAAAACATTTATTTTTGATGCATGAGATGGAAATGATGGAGGATTATGGAATTTCTTGAATTTTTCTTGAGGTTTCTTCGTCGATTATCAAGTGGGCTGCATTTTAAGATGATTAGCATTAAAAATGTCATTAATTCTTATGTTAAAGCTGAGATGATCTTGTCTCATTATTTACTCGGAATGAATGTTACTTATTTAAAACAGTTTTAAGAATTATAGTGACGAGTTAACGTTCTTCGAGGTTTAATAACAACAATTCCTTAAAGGGTTTTTGCTCATCTATTTTTCCATTCTAACTGATGTTGGCCTATATTGGGAATCAAGAGGGAAGTTCGATATCGGTTGGAATATCTTCTTTTCTTGAAAATGCTTGCTGTTATTGTCGATTTATTTTGAAATACATTTTTCCTTAAACAAAACTCCAATTTAATGAAATCAAATGTTCTTGGAAACTTTTCTTGGACACCAATAAATTCCAAGGTAAACTGTCGTTCACATTTTTCTTTGAGAATGAAAACGTTATAATGAAACTTTTTAATTTCGAAATACATCAATTTGAGTTCTGATACTTTTTAAAGCATTGCGAGATAAATCTGGTTAATAGGAAGCAATTAATATGAAACACCGTTGCATCCACAAAAACTGTCTGTTTAGTGTATTTTATGAGTTTTTTGAATAATTGTTGGGTACTTCTTTAAAAACGACACTGCACAGAGCTTTACAGTCAATGGTGACCGCTATAGAGCCATAATTACTGACTTCTTCATTTATCAATTGAATAGCAATGATGATCAGGAGCTTTGCTTTCAGCAAGACGGTTCAACATGTCACACAGCTCGTTTCAGTATTGATTAATTCAAGGAAACATTTGGCAACCGCATAATTTCACGTTTTGGACCCATGAATTGACCTTTAAGGTTGTGTAGCTTTACATCATTTCAATATTTTCTGTGGGGATATGTGAACTCACTAATCTACGATGATTATACCAAAACTATTAACCACTCGGAGGACAACATTCGCAGCTCTATTTCCCATATACAGCGACAAATTTTGGAAAAAGTCTTTTAGCCTTTACGATCATATGCCAAAAATCATATTTGAATTAAAATGCCAAAAGATTAATTTTTGAATAAATTAAATTTCATTCCAATTTAAAAAGAAATCATTTTTGTTTTATTTTATTTCAAAGTTGTATTAATTTCCAAAGAAAAAACCTTTGATTATAACATCGTTTTAAGAGGGAATAAATGTGTGGTATTTTTTTAGTTAGGCTTCAAGACCACGTACGATAGAACAGGTGGACTCAGCATCCCAAATAAATTGACACGAACAATATTTGTGAATCTGTGAAACTAAATTGTTTCGCGGATGACAGTACCCTCATCTTTTCATATTCGTTTTTAGATTCTCATCCTTGTTCGTCGGATGTGGACTACCAACGGCAGCAATGGGGAATCAAAAACCGTGTAGAATTTAATGCTTCGAAAACTCAATGCTGTCTACTGTCGCAAAAGCGTAACCTAATGCCGCTATCCATGAGTGGTACTTGCATCGAGGAGACTGAACAGCTATCAGTCCTAGGTATATGCATTACAAACCACTTGTTGTGGAGTGATCACATATTTGACATCGCCAAAAATACTGCTAAGTGTTTAGGTTTTCTCCCACGGTGCAAGAAGTTTTTTACCCCTTCTGATCTGGCTATAATCTATAAAGCCTATATTGGTCCGAAACTCGAGTACAATTCTCATATTTGGGCAGGTGCTTCTACTTGAGTCTCCTAGGCAGAATTCAAAAGAACTGAATTTTTTGTATCGCTCGAGCACCGTCGTAAGGTTTTATGCCTGTCATTATTTTATCGCTGCTTCCATAAGCAATGCTCTAAAGAAATAGCCAGTTACATTCCTCCCCTCAAACAATTCAACTGTAATACTCGTTTTTTTAGGAATGCCCATCAGTTTACCCCTGAACCCAATTTCAGCCGTACTGTATAGTACAGAAATTCTTTTTTTAGTCGCACTACACGAATGTGGAATGATTTACCAGATTCAATATTTCCCACTCATTACAATGTTCAAGCATTCAAAACCAATCTGCATCGGTATCTCCTTTCAAATCCTATCCTCCCTTTCTAATTACTCGGACTGTGTATAATCATTATAAGGGTATTGATATCCCCTTTCCCAACAGGAAACATCATCACCATATTCAGCCAGGCTAATGCAGACGATTTTAATACTATCGAACAATCTTTAATCGGGCTGCAGTGGTTGTTTTAGGCATTTAGTAGCTCATTTTGATTTGCGACAGAAATGACCTATTTGTTAGAAAATCACTATCACATCTGTTAAGCTATCACTTGTGATTTTATCGAACTCAAAAAAATCAAATCAAATGGGGTGGCGCAACAGTCCGTTGTGAACCAGGGCCTAGTGACTTACAACTCTCAACCATTCCTGTGTGCGAGTACTGTTGTCAGGAATGGAAGGGACCTACAATTTAAGGCCGAATCCGAACGGCTAATTTGAGAAAGCACTTTTTCATGACAAGAATTACTCTTGAAGGAATTGTCAATTCCTCGCAAGAGGCAGTACCCGCGAAAATTAATTTTTTAAATTAAGGTGGCACAGGCAGGGATTGAACCCAAGACCCCTTGCATGACAGTCCAACGCACTAACCATCATGCCACGGGTACTACGATTTTATCGAACTACATAGATTTAATTGTTTACTTTTGACTGTCATTTTCATAAAACCACCCAAAAAATCTGGGGTTCGTATTCAGCCCTATTACGAATTCCGTCTTAATCAGAAAATTTGACAAATTACGAAAAAAAACTATCACCAAACATTGGCGTAGTAGAAAATCTCATACAATTAAACATTACGAAGTGAATTCCTGATAGTTTCTTTCGGGATTCGTAAAAGTTTCCGATTAAGATGGAATATGTGATTACTGAGGGAAAAACCAAGTACTTAGTGGTGTCGAATATAGTTCAACCCTTCAGATACCTTTTGTTAATAAGAGCAGCCGATATCAACAAAAATGAAGGAATACAGAGGAGGCTATTCAAATCAAACAGAGGCTACTATGATCTTTTAGAAGATTTTAAATCCAGAAAACTTATCAAAACTTCTAAGACTTTGCTGTGTATCAGAAAAATTCGGGATCACTTTTTTGCGATTATCACCGTTTCTGTGAGGTCAATAGTGTTAACGACTTTACCTTAATTGTCAAGCAAAACATTTGATAAAATATCTGTGTAAATCATTTGTTCATACACTTAATTGTTTAAGAGTGCAACATTAATTGAAATTGTATTGATGTGAAAAATTAAAGCTTGTCAAAACAAAATATTTTTTATTTGAAATTTCTAAGTTTTAAACTAGTTTTCCAAGCTTCTACCGAAAAGTACACCATCCTATCAACATATTTAACGCTTCTATTTTCAGAAACAAAAATGGCTAGGGCATTATTTAGAACCAAATAAACGGCTCGGAGTACCAAGTCTCATTACTGGGGCTTTAAATTAATCGCTTACCATTATCGTATTTGAAAATAGCCACAACTTGGATTTGGATTAGATAGCTAGCTAAGCTTGGACACCTTAAAGAGAAATTATGTTTTTTTTTTTACTAACTCTATTTGTTACACTTTTAATTCAATTTTAAAGAATTGCAGAGCTCTGCTCACTTTCTACCCTCTATATCCGAAACGTTTAAGTGTATGACAAAAATGATTGCGATAAACATTTTAGCTACTTCTGGTGGACGAAACGGACACAAAATTGTATGAGACTTTTTAATCAATGCTTTAAACACCAAAAGGAAAGTATACACGTAATTTTACTGGAAAAGCAATACACATCGAAGCAGATATTGTGACAAACATGTAGCTCTCTAGGCTTCTGTGGGCAGGTCAACTACTAAAACAATCGAAATGGTAGGTAGGCAATCAAGTGCAAAATCCTCCTAACGCTGGAAAGACGATGTAGACCAGAACTCCCAATTGGGCTATACAACTGGCTGAAGCCGGGATATGTATTGGCAATTGATCAAGCAAGAGTTTGTTTTATTAGATATGTGACTCGTTGAATATTGAGTTTGATGAATTAATCACTGAAAAAATCATCAAAATTATCTTTAATTTCAGGAAAATTCGGGCGATTTATTTGTCCTCTGAAGCCAAACAGATTATCAGTTCATTCAACATACGGGACTTCATTTGCAGTCAACTGAATTTTTTCGAATGTACATTTTGACCAAGGCAACTAGTTAGGTTTTCAAGTATCATACATTTTAAACTCGGAACTTAATTTTTCTAAACGCTACTTTTATTTGATGGTAAAAAAACTATCAAGAATATTAATGTTAGCAAAACATTCCTTCAAGAGTCCATCACGACTTGTATTTCTTTCTTGTTGGCGGAGACTTCAATGCGAACACACCCATTGGGGTTCAAGGCTTATATCAACAAAAGGCAAAAGACTTTTCCAAGCAGGCCGTAAATAAAATTGCGAATTCTATTCCTCCAGGTCGCCAACTTACTGGCCTTCCGATACTAACAAAATACCAGACCTTATTGACTTTTTCATAGCTAAAGGAATCAAACGAAATCACATTAGTGTCGAAGGTAATTATGACCTGTCATCAGATCATACTCCAGTGATTCTATCACTAAGTGAATCGGAAGTACTAGAAAAAAGTAATCCAAAGCTTGTAAATAAGAAAACAAACTGGAATGATTTTAGAGAAAAGCTTTTAAGTTTTATAGATTTAAGATCTCCTATGGATACAATCGAGCAAATTGACCATGAAGTGGAACAATTTATTGCTGATGTGCAACAGGCCGCTGAAAAAAGTACTCTAACATTTTCTAATAGAAGACAAAATGATATAAAATATCCTTCAGAGATAAGAGAGTTGATAATAGAGAAAAGAAGAGCTCGAAGAAAATGGCAAAATAGTAGATTTCCAGATGATAAAACAACGTTAAAGCAACAATCTTAAAAAACAAATTTACAAATTCAAAAATGATTCACTCAGTACATTCCTAAGGAATTTAACGACTGATGCTTCAACCGATTTTTCGCTATGGAAAGCAGCCAAGCGCCTGAAAAGACCGCAGTTTCGAAACTCGCCCTTGAAATCTCAAGATGGGAAATGGATCGGTAACCCGAAATAAAAAGCTATCCTTTTCGTTGAACATCTTGCGAATGTTTTTAAGCTATACTCATCAAACGCGGCTGAAAATAACTTAGTTTGTTGATAAGATAGATGAAAGTGAAATACCAATTGTAAGACTTAAAGAAATAAAAAGTATGTGTTTACCAACTACCAAATAAAAAATTACCAGGTTACGATCTAATTACTGCTCAGGTTATAAAAGAAATGCCATTGAAAGCCTTCATAAGACTCCAATATATAATAAATGCATGCCTTAAGCACCGGTATGTCCTCCACCATTGGAGTGACGGCTTACAGACCAATATCGCTTATACCAATTATGGCAAAAGTTTTTGAAAAACTGCTTCTGAAGAGACTTAGCAAAATCATAGAAGAAAGAAGGTTAATCCCAAACCATCTGTTTGGCTTTAGAAGTAAACATTCCACGATAGACCAAGTTCATAGAATATCGGATGTAATAGAGAAAGCATTAGAAGAAAAACAAGTATGTTCAGCTATTTTCTTAGATGTTGCTCAAGCTTATGACAAGGTTTGGCATGAGGGACTTGAGTACAAACTGCAAAGGGATCTTCCCAGGCAGTACTTTGAAATATTAAAATCGTACATCTCAGACCGATTGTTTAGAGTAAGGTACGATCAAGAATACTCGGAATTGAAGAAAATAGAAGCCAGTGTACCACAAGGAAGTGTCCTAGGTCCAACCCTGTATTTACTATACACAAAGGATATTCCAGTTGGTAATCACACCATAATGGCTACTTTTGCAGATGATACCGCAATTTTGGTACCCGACAAATGTGTCTCTAAGGCAGCAGTAAAACTACAAAATGCCATCGACACAGTGAGAGCTTGGACCGAAAAATGGCGTATCAAGCTCAATGAAACAAAATCTTCACATATAAACTTTACAAATAAAAAGATAAACAATATTCCAATAATCATTAATAATCAAGCTGTACCTTACGCCAATACGGCTAAATACCTTGGAATGACTTTGGATGCAAAGCTTAAGTGGAAAGAGCACATCAAAAAGAAAAGAGAAGAACTAAACTTGAAATATAGAAAAATGTGCTGGTTGCTTGGTAACAACTCTGATTTATCAATCCAAAACAAAATAATGCTGTATAATCAAGTACCCTGTTTAGACTTATGGAATCCAATGATGGGGCTGTACAAATAAAACAAATACCGAAATCATCCAAAAATTCCAAAACAAAGTCCTTCGTGGAATAGTTAATGCACCTTGGTACATAAGAAAGACCGATCTACATCGTGACTTACAAATAGAAATGGTTACAGAAGTTGTTAAAAAATACGCTGGATCGCACAACCAGAGACTGCAAAGTCATACTAATTCTGAAATGGAGTCCGTCTTGAATATAAGAAACCATGTTCGGAGATTAAGAAGAACCAAGCCTCATGAGCTTATGGTCTAAAAAAACATGGGAAAGTATTAAAAGTTTAAACTTTCCCCAAAGTGATTGTACAAAATTAAGAATGAAAAATCGGAAGTCGATCCTTCAAGATTGGTGCTGATGAAGAGGTGGTTTAAGTGGTTAAAAGTCCCACACTACTTGGTGTCGAATACTGCCAAGTGTCTTTTAAAGATTTCCTCCTGTCAAAAAACTGCTTTAACTGGCCAATAAGATAGTAGAAACTTGCCTTACCTTCTTGTCACTTATGTCGTTTGAATCCTTCCAATATTATTTTGGCATTCATGAATGGCCTAATGTTAAAGGAACACTTACTTAGCTTATTGATTCATTTTGTGAAGTTGAACGATGTCATAATCTTTTTTAAAAATGCCAAAAGAACAAGTGAAAACTGATAAAGCTACCAATCAGTATTAACCAAGTATAAAAGCGACACGAAAATCTAGAAGATTGCCTTTCTTCGAATCCAACAACTGCAAAAATTATCAAGACTAAGATATAATTACGATAGCTTCACAACAAATCAGGTGCAGAGAAAATACTTTAAGCCAAATAGACAATACTGGAAGATACTATCAATAGATTTGACGAGTTATAAATAGTATCATGTTCCAACCCATTAAATTTTACAAAAAAAAGGCCTAATATCGTACTTAATTAGTGTATACGAAGAGAAGAGCTAAAGTAGTAATTACTCCCAGGAATCGGGAAAAAAGAAACACAACCCAAAGTTTTTCAGTTCATGGCAACATCTACGACAACCACTGTTTAAACTTACAAACATCTTAGATCAAGCCTCAAATACGAAAGAAGTAACTTCCACATACAAGGAGTTTTCGATAACTTCTATTTTGAGGCAGTTAGCTATAAGATCGGATGATGTACTTCCTGTCCCAAACATGCTAAAAATAATCAAAGGAACAGAGAGGGAGGTGTTCTAGGAAAGCTAACTTCTCAGGAATAAAGAACGAAACTTTGGGTTTGCTTATGGTATCGTTATCCAATCATGACTCTAGGAAAGTTTGAAACGGCTTTTATGATATTATACAGATAGGTCTTATAATTACGTCTGAAAGAAATAGTTCAGGATTCTATGGGTGAAGAACCATAATAATCCGACAGTCAACGAGTATTTTTTTAGGTTGAAGAACAAGAAGTAGCAAAATACGATGAACCTAATGAAAGAAATTGTCCAGATATACTTAAAACTCTCAATTTTGACTCACTCAACAAACTTGCCGAAAAAGATACTGTCACATTTTATTGGGGTCATGGCCAATATCAGTGTTTAGTAAGAAGCGTTGTTCTTCTGAGATATTCTGAATAAGCAATTTAAGATTTATAATTAACTTTTAAAAAATTGACTTGAGCCAACCACCAATGTTTTGTAATTTAAAATCTTCACTACCTTAATATTTATAATTCGACTACAAAACTTAAACCTTCTGATAACAATAAATAACGAAAAAAACAGTAATAATTGCTCAACACTTACCACTCTCTTGAGTTTACAAAATGGCCTCAAAAAACTATCCGCCAATGGATACCACTTCAATCGACTTCTCTGCTTGTCTCCCTTGAACGCAGCCTCAGCAAGTCTTCGTCTCTCCATACGATAAGTCGACCGCATAGCAATAATCTTCCTCGAGACCTGTCTCACAGCTATGCCACATTTGAATTCCTTAGCCATTGCTTTCATAGCTTCCAACCGACTTGGTCTATTTCTGTAGTTCTCATCTCTTGTGTCCCACAAACATTTATGCTTCCGGTAGATCTTAAGGAAGTCAATAGTTTGTTTGGATTTCCATTTCAACGATGGACGACATTTATCAGTGAATTTTTTATCATCGTCGTCGTCGATATTTTCAAGCATTTGATGAATTTCTTCAGTTTGTTCATTAATTTCCATGACTTCGGGATCATTTTTGGCTAGAGGGAGAGCCTGTTTATCACCAATTGTGATGCAATTCTGATTGCCAGAATTGTCCTCTTCGAGAGGAATTAGAATTTCTGGATCGATGGTGAAGACGATTGTGTCCTCGAGGTCGGAATCAGAATCTGCGGGGCCCTAAACACGAAAAAAGAATTGAAATGTGGTGAAATACAAAAGAATCTAGAGACCTACATCTTGTTTTCTGAACTTATCAGCTCTCGGGACATTCCTCAGAAATGAATCAGCCAAAGCGAACCATTTTAATTTGGTTCTAGCTCCGACTCCCTTCTTGATTCGCTGTTTGATTCGACGTTTCTCATAGCGATAGGTCGAGCGAATTACATTGATTTTCTGGCTCACAATTTCCATGGTCACATCTTGACCCATTGCAGCTGTGATGTCAATCATGGCGGCCTTTCGCATTTTACGATTCTTATGAAATGGATCATCGGGATCCCACAGACACCGATGTGAGCCATAAAGTCGAAGGAGTTTGATCAATTGCTTGACACTCCATTTCTCAACCTCGTATTCCTCGTTCTCCAGGTAAATGGGTTTGAATTCCTCAGGCATTGTGATTCCAGTTTCCTAGGAAGAGATTCAGAATCATTCAAGTCAGATTTGGTCAAAGGAATGAGAAGAGATTCAAGATTCAAACCTGACGCATTGCCGAGAATATTGCACGATTTTCTTCTTCATCTCGAGGAATCCAAACACGAGATCGACCTTGAAACGAATATGAAGACATTTTGGAGGATTTTTCCACAAGAAATTGCACAATTTGAGAAAGATATTTGTAAAAGTATCTAGATGCGGCTACAGGTAAAACTAAAACTGTAAATAAATAAACAACCGTATGAAATGTCAAGAGCTATGGAACGCATTCCACAATACATAGTGATGAGCAGGTCATATCGAATATTATCGATAGCAATGTTTTCTGTAGTTTGAAAACGGGGCTTGAAAAAATGAGTTAATTTGTAGTTGAATAAAAAATGGTATAAGAAGTTCTTTAGTTGTAAACTATTATATTAAATCAAATATAAAATTAAAAATAATTAAAATAAACTGCAACGATTAGTAATCAAATAAATCGAAACAGCAAAGACATACACAATAGAGGTGAGTTTTTAAGATATAGTTAAGACAAAAACCACCACACTCATGTGGTCGGATTTTGTTTAGAAAACATAAAATATGGAACCCGGAAGAAGAGTTTATAACAATTTATAAGCAACTACGATTTAAATCGAATTCCGGCAAAATGTCATATTTGTTCACTTTTGCATTGAAGAGTTGATAAATATTTTTTGGTATAAAGGGTCTATCATAATGCACAAAGAATTTGAGTATTGCAGTATTTAAAAACTAATTTGACAGCTGACAGTTTGAGGTAGGTAAAACTAGAGCGATTTATCTTAGACCAACAAATTTTCTTGTTTCTTCTGATTAGAGTCTTAGTTCTTGGAGTGCGCCCTGCGCAAACTTTGTTCAGAGTTCTCCGATTTATTTATGAAACACGCTGGAGAACTGAACTGTCAAAAATATTAGAATATACTATCTGTCATTTTCAATAGACACGAAACAAAAGCTTTTTACTGCATTAGCACGAGTATTTTCCTCCAAGCTCATGAGTACTCCCCAAAATAGCTCTGATATAAAAAAGAAACAAACTGATCTTAAAACAAGAACATTCCTACTTTGACAGCTCAGTTCTGTGCTCTTCAGTAGAGGTTCGTCTGGAATCGCCTAAGGTAATAAAAGTGATTGTCACATTTTTATGGTAGCGTTCGGGGATCAATTTAAGGCTATCTGGATAAGATGGTGTTATACATAGGAAAAACAGTTGGCACTTAAATCATCTTTTTTCAAAAGCAATTTTCAAGCTAACCAACATTTTTTTTTGAGAAACAACTACATATGAATAAGTTCACAGCTAACTTTTGGTTTTTAGTTGTCACGTCGTTGTTTGATTGTTTGACTTTTGATTTCGTTGCACAAGTTTAAAATATGAAAAACTGAAGATTGTTTTTGTCAGGTGATTTTATCTTTTTGTTGACAAACAATGTTACAAATCCGGTTCTGGTCGTGCACAAACATATCCGATACTAAAGCCTTGCGGATAGCCAACAGAACGCGGGCAATAAATAACAAAGCTCCCCTTTTGTGATATAAAATTCAATTCAAATCGATTGAACAATTTGAAATAGGAGTTTTCAAAATTATAGCTGTCATGATGAAATTTTTTCTTTTTTCATATTGGGAAAGAAAATTTAAATTTTGTATGACTTGTGACTTTCACATTTAACGGATTTGTACTGTTAAAAAGGATGTTTTTCTAGTTTAATTTTTTTTTATTATTTCTGTCATTTCAAAATTAGTTGCTGTATATTTGCAATAACGCCTTTAAAATTGTTCTCTAAGTGGTCAACCGTATCGGCCTAATTGGTGTAGACACATATCCTTGCAGTGAAGGCACTTCAAATCACACGATTCTGGATGCTAGCTAATGGGTTCGTAGGCTCTGTGAAATAACTCACCAAAAAATAGCATCTACAAAAATTGTAATAACCTCCTTAGTAAGGTGAAAAGATGCGGTTACCAAACTTTTCCTTCAATGAATGAATTGTGGCACGAGCTATGTGACTTATGTTGCTTTGCACTGTCTTGTTGAATCCTCAGCTCCTGAACATCATGGTTGTTCAATCCATGAACGAAAAAGTCATTAAACATGCAAATTATTCCACCAAAATCATAAATCACACCAGATAATCATTTATGTAAGTGCAACGGTGTCCTAACATGTACTAGTGAATTGCCGTTACTTCAAATACTCCGTTTGGTTTATTGACATCCATTGAACCAAAAGTGACGTTTAGACGTCAGTCAATTCATGTTGAAATAGAATCCCCAACTAAGAACAAATCACTGGATAGCTGACAAAATGGCCATCAGTTCCAATAGTATTGCCAACTTCAATTTTTATAAACTTAAAAACTTGTTATATCAACAATCCACTTAGTAGATTCCACAAATTAATTCACAAATCGTACCATTTACCTCGAGTATGTGGCTCGACAATTAGTGAAATTGGTTGTTTTTTTTTTTATTCGAATTGACCAACCAGATTTTTTTTTAGAGGTGCATCAATGAAATGCCCAAAAAAAATGTCAATATAAAAGAATATGCACTTGTCAGCGAAGACTTGTTGGCCATTAACCAGATTTACTGAAAATGAATACACAAATGTAAGATTTCTAGTTAAAAATCTGTATTACCAACAAAATTTAAATTTGCTTGAATTACGAGACACCCTTTGAAACTCAAAGCAGGACAGGGCAAGGGCCTGATTATGTGATTCGCGGTGAATCGTTTTGCTAAATAGTTTTCCATATTTTAATTATTGCTTTCGCTTTCGACGTCTTTGGTTTGAATTCAGCCAATTAACGAATTGAAATGTCAAATGTCATAACTTTTTTTGGCGAATTCAAAGGTGAAAGTGTTTATTAATATTAACTGTTAGATTTCGCAGATTCTTTCTTGATTGTAATTATATAAAAATGAGAGCTAGCTTTATTTTAATTTTTTTAGAACTAAGAAACAATCCACTTCAAAATCTAAAGTTTTAAGATTCATTCAAGGTACGATTGAGACAAGCAAACAAATCGATAACAATTTTTGTCTCTCGTCGAGTTTATGAAGAAAAATAAGGGCATTGGAACGGGAGCACTCGTCTGTCTTGAACATTTACTATTGTTTATTGAATATGTCACCTCAATTTTACAATTTCATCAAAACAAAACAAAATTTGTGGAAAACTGTCAACTAAAAATGTCAAAAAATTGGAGTATTTTAAGAAAAAGTCAAACCAAAAGTATCAAATCACTGGAATATAGGAAAAACTATATTCACTTCGCCGCGAATTCGTTAATAAAGCACTATTCACATGAGCACGACCAACGAATGAACGAATATTCGTCGATTTTGACATTTCTTTCACATGAGAGTTTTTACGACCAACGAATGAACGAATTTTCGTGGATTTTGACATTTCTTTCACATGAGAATTTTTAATTCGTCGCGAATGAATTTTCACTTTGACCAACGAAACCAAAACAAAAATGATTTTTTTAGGTTAAATACGAGCGAATATTTTATTCGTTGCGAGTGTGGATAATGTGGAACGCGAATAAAGTTTGACAGTTCGTAGCAACTACAATTTTTTTCGCGACGAATATAATCGTAAATAGAAACTATATTGCTATCGTTTTGTTAAGAATTTGTGTGGAAATAGGTATTTAAAGGTATGTATATAAACTCACATTTTGTAATTCATTCGTCTTTCGTTGGTCGCGCTCATGCAAATACTGCTTAAGGAAATACGAAACGAATCGAATTGAAAACGATTTGCCGCGAACCTCATAATCAGGCCCCAACTGTCTGCTCCCTTTGAAACTGTGGTTAACTATTTATAATTGTTAAATATTTGGCGATTTCAAACAACATTAGGGACTTCATTTCAACTACGTTTTTTGAACGTCAATTTAGACCAAGGCAATTAATTAGCTTTGCAACTGTCATAATCTCAAAACTCAGAACTTTAATTCACCAACCTCTATCTTCAGTTGGCAATGCAAAAATCACAAAAAATATAATTGTCTACAAGACACCTCTCAGGCCAAGCTACAATTCCATCTTGACCAGAATTTTGTATTTTAGGAAAATTTTACTTATTCCTTTTCCTATTTGACAAAGAATCATTTACATCAAATATAATTGTTCAGAAAATAAATAAATGATAAAGTAATACAGTTCCATAGACAAACCATATATGGTTTGTCTATGTACAGTTCATTGAACTAGCTGTAATTATGACATAATTGGAATCGAATTGATATTTAGGATAGTTTGACTATCTTCCCAATAAAGTTGCCTTAATTTGTAGCAATTTTTTGGCAGCTGGCAATATTGGCAGCAATATTACGTAATACAGCGTTCATTATTGTCGAAGTGTCAAATTAATGAAATTTGAAACAACTAATAACTTAATTGTGCCCGTGGCATGATTGTTAGTGCGTCATGCTAGAGGTCTTGCGTGCGATCCCTGCATGGGCCACCTAAAGTTTAATTCACCTGTATTGTCTTTTGCGAGGAATTGACAACCTCTCCAAAAAGTAATTCTTGTCACGAAAAGTGCTTTCTCAAATTAGCCATTCGGATTCGGCCCCCTCCAACCCTGCAATTACTCGCACACGGAATGGTTGAGAGTTGTAAGCCACTAGGCCATGGTTTTCTACGTACTGTTGCGCCACCTATTTCATTTTTAATAACTTAGCTCTAAAAGATGAGATTAAACTGTCAAACTGAATGATATGTTTACAAAACAAACAATAGTGTTTGTTTTTTTTTTGGCTAGGAAAACATGTTTAAAGTATTAATTGTTTTTTTTTTTAATCGGAACACAATTTTTTATTTACTTTCCATACTGTTGTTAAAAGACTTGATAATTTATGTTTACATTAAGTCTGTTCCAGACATTTCTCGAACTTAAAGTTGGCCAACAATTATTTGACAGCCAGCCCAGAAATAGCCAGAAGAAATGCCTCGGACTAAATCTGACAAAAAGGCGAAATGTTTTATTCTTACATGCGCGCTCTGTTTTGTAAGAATTAGCACATCTTTTGAAGTGTGGAAAGATTTCGGACTGAAAATTACTAAAACTTTCAGTTTGAAACTAGGTCTGGAACTGGAACATAGTATTGTCCACACATTATTAAATTTGTATTCAATTTCTCTAGAAAGCTTAAAGCATCGACAATTTTACTTTTGTTGTTCGTCTTGCAATTTAAAATTATAAAAACGCTTACTACATTTCTAACAATCGTCGTCCCCAAATAACTTTGACAATTTTCAAAAACTTGTAAAAATGACAGTTTAACTACTTTTCTTTGATGACATATCAACAATAGAAAAAAATTGTAAGAAAAAGAACACACTACATGCATTTACAAAAAATCAAAGACACTCGATATGTATGGATGGAAAATATTTGTTCTCTTTCTCGTCATCTTCATAAATTCAGTTATCGTGAATTTGTGATCGTGAAAGCACCAAATAGTTGGTTTCTCCTTCGATTGAAATTGCCATCGCGTTCGCGTGTGATAAATAAATTGTGTTAAATAATTGTTTATAATTCTAAATAGTGTATTTATTAATTTTTATAAAACCAATATTATCTTTTTCATTTTTAAAAAGTTGGTTTCGATTTCATATTCATAATTTCTTTTTATTTTGCTTTGGTGTCCGTTATTTGTGTTCCTTTGTCAGTGTTAGTGTTTCTTTATTGGTTCATCTCACACTGTGGGGCAGTTTGAAGAATTTCGTTGAATTCGAATTCGAATCAAAAATAGTGGGAAAATAATCGCAGAATGTAAGTACCTTCCTACATATTTTATTCAAGACAATTGTAGGTTTTAATAAGCATGGTAATATAATTCCAATAAATAAAAATAATATGGTTTAGGTTTTAAAATATCTTAAGCACAATTTTGTTTTTAGTGCCGCATTCTTTTGCTTTGGAAACATTTCTACATTCTTCTGTAATATAAATTTTGGCAAAAGTAATACAATTTGAGAATTAATATCAAACAAAATATATATTTAGAAACTAGAAAATTTTCAAGGCTTACAAATTGTTCTGAAATTCAACTTTTTTCGAAGGCGCCTTTAAATAATAACTACTGCAATCTTAGGGTGAGGAAAATGTATTTATATTTTAAAATAATTTCCAAAGTTTACTTTTTTAGATGAAACACACGCCAAGCCGATTTATTTTGATATTTCTTTCCTCATTTTTTGTCTCTGTAAATGGCAGATTTTTTGTTGGGTGGGGGACGGGATAGATATTTCATTGAAATTTTTAAGATCTTATTTTCAAATTATTCTACATTTTTGCGAGGGGTTGTCCTTACATATTTCTCTACACGTACAACTTAAATACAAGAATTAGGTGGCGAACAGTCCGGTGAGAATTAGGGTCTGGTGACTGTTGTCAGGCATGGAGGGCACCTACAGTTTTAAGCCGAATGCGAAGGGCTTATTTAAGAAAGCACTTTTTATGACAAGAATTACTTTTGGAGAATTTGTCAATTCCTCCTAAGAGTCTTTGAAAACACAGACAGGGATTGAACCGAAGACCTCTGGCATGACAGTCCAACGCTCTAACCATCATGCCACGGGTACTACACTTGTACATCTTACAATCCTTAAAAAAAGAGGCTGATAACTTCCCATCCCGTCCGTCGATTTGTCTTGCTTAAAAGGTTTGTAGGTTTTAGTGTTTTGTTAAAAAAGTTCAGTTAAATTATTCTAAAAAATTTAAAATTAACCAACAATATTTTGTATATGATGAAATAGTTTGATTTCAAAATCTACTTTTGCTAACGACATTTTTAGTCGAAAACCAGTTTTTACCAATTTAAGTAGCATTTCTTCAAAGTTTTTATTTCTTATGAGTACAAACAAATAGAATTGGATAAATGAAATTAATTTGAAGTCAATTATTCACAAGATATCGAGAACCGAACATCAATTTTTACCAATTTTGCGTAGTATTTTTCTTAGATTTTTATTTTTTATGAAAAATCCGACTGTTAGATTTTTATAAACAAAATACTGAAAACAATATTTTTTATAAAATAAAATTAGTTTGAGGCAATAATTTTTATTTATTGAAACGATATTTAAGTCAAAAATCAATTTTTACCAACTTTTGTTAATTTTTTTGTAGATTTTTATTTTTTGTAAGAAAACTGTCAATTTGATTTGTCTCAAAATTTTACCGAGTTTTGAAACAATATTTTGTAAAATATAAAATACATTTTAAGCCATAACCTTATATTTTTTTGAAAAGATATTTGAGTCGAAAATCAATTTTTACCAACTTTGTGTAATGTTTTTTTTTAAAGTTTTTATTTTTTATAAAAAAAAATGTCTATTCGATTTTACGCAAAATTTAAAAAAACATAATTTTTCGTTGCACAAAATTGGTTTGGAGATAAAATCATTTTTATTCGAAAAATCTTTGAGGTGATAAAATTGTTGTTTCCGTTTTTTTGAATTATAAAATAAAACCGTTAATTGAATTTTTTTTTTCCTAAAATGAAAAAATAGGCTGGGATGCGACCCACACTGATAAGTTCCCATCCCGTCTGTCTTGCTTAAAAGTTTGTCTATATGTCTATATGATTTTTCTCAACATTTTTCAGAATGTTGAAAACAATATTACTTATAAGAATTTCAAGTTTTTGAAAAGATTTTTGAATTGATATAGATAGATAGATAGATAGATTTTTATTTTTTATAAAAAAAACTGTCAAAAATATCAGATGTCAAAAACATTATTCTTCGTTGCACAAAATTGTTTTGGAGATGAAATCATATTTTAGTCGTATAAAATATATTATAACCAACCGTTAAATGGATTTTTTTCAAAAATATATTTCTTTGATATCACGATACAATATTTTATATAAAATTTAATTAAACTCTCTAGCGTTTTTGGTTCGTAAGATATTTAGGGTTTACGAAAATTTTCAAATTTTTTTCAAACTGCTATGGTAAAAAAACCCACGCAATTTTCTTGAGATAACTTTCTGCATCTTTCTGCCTTATTATCTGTATAACAAAATTTATTTGAAATCGATAACTCTTCTGGTTCATGAGCTATACTTACTTACTTACTTAAGGTGGCGCTACAGTCCGGGGCGGACCTGGGCCTCAACCAACATGCGTCTCCAGCCAGGTCGGTCCCTAGCTAGCTGTCTCCAGTTTCGCACACCAAGTTGGTTGAGGTCCTCTCCCACCTGGGTGCGCCACCTGAGTCGCGGTCTTCCTCTACTGCGCCGTCCCTCGGGATTGGATTCGAAGACCTTCCGGGCTGGAGCGTTGATGTCCATCCGCTCTACATGTCCTAGCCATCTAAGCCGTTGGACTTTAATTCTGCTAACTAGGTCAGTGTCGCTGTACAGCCCGTACAGTTCGTCGTTATACTTTCTCCTCCATTCTCCATCTATGCGTACGGGACCAAAAATCACCCGAAGAATTTTTCCTAAGACGCTCTCGTCTTTCTTTGACAGGGTCCAGGCATCAGCACCATAAATGAGAACCGGGATGATGAGAGTCTTATAGATGCTCGAGAGAGGACTTTACTTCTCACAGAAGCAGCGATTTGCAAGAGTTATTCTTCGTTTGATTTCAGCGCTCGTGTCGTTGTCTGTATTAATAGCGGTGCCTAGGTAGACAAAGTTCTTAATTACCTCAAAGTTATAGCTGTCCATGGTGACGTTTTGTCCAAGACGTCGTCGTTCAGTGTCCTTTTTTGATGACAGCACATACTTGGTCTTGCCCTCATTGACCACTAAACCCATCTTCTTCGCTTCCGTCGCAATGTTCAAAAACGCTCCACTGACATCACGCTTTGATCTTCCAATTATGTCAACATTATCTGCGTATCCGAGTAATTGGATGGACCTTTGGAAGATTGTGCCTCTAGTGTTGACGGTTGAGTTTTGCACAATTATTTCCAGAACGATGTTGAAGAAGTCGCATGACAGTGCATCGCCTTGTCTAAAACCTTTTATGACATCAAATGCATCGGTAAGATCTTTTCCGACCTTGATAGAGCAGCGTGCATTCTCCATCGTCATTCTGCACAAACGGATAAGTTTGACAGGGATGCCAAAAGGGATGACATTGCTCGGTAGAGCTCTTCCCTATAGATGCTGTCATACGCGGCTTTAAAATCGAAAAAGAGATGGTGGGTATCGATTTGAAGCTCCTGGGTTTTTTCCAAGATCTGCCGTATAACAAGGTCGGGTAGGCGGAATTGTTGATCTGCGTTACCGAGGTTGAGTGGTTCTATCTCCCTTACAGCGGAATTCGGTTCGCCATCGCCGTTATATAATTTGGAGAAGTGATCTTTCCATATTCTCAGCATCGACTGCGGTTCTACTACGATGTTCCCCTGATCGTCTTTACAGGCTTCGGTTCGTGGCTGGTAGCCTTGGGATTCAATTTGACAAATCGGACCCATTACAATAACTTCCTATGGGAAGTTAAAAAACAGTTTTATGCGTTTTCAGTGAGTCAAAAAAATATTATTAGGTTAAATCCGGAAAAGAAGACATGTACATAAGTACACTATATCAAAAAATTGTTCGTACAGGTGATTCTTCAAAATATTAGCTAACCATTCTTTTTCAATTTTGGTATTGTTTATTATATGAGGATTAAAAATAAAACAAAATAAATTAGAGCAAACTTCATTAAGAAAAAAATGCAACAAATTAGGCAAAGTAGGAAATCAAATGTCAAAAAATTGCAACGTACAGTGATAAAAAACTTAATTATTTATATGTATGTAAGTTTTAGTAGCGAGTGTGATAACCTTCCGCTTTTATAACATCCTGAAGGCGATTATTCATGGAAAGAACTAGTTTTGAAGTGACTTCCGGTG
Organism: Eupeodes corollae; assembly: GCF_945859685.1. Classification (NCBI taxonomy): domain Eukaryota; kingdom Metazoa; phylum Arthropoda; class Insecta; order Diptera; family Syrphidae; genus Eupeodes; species Eupeodes corollae. Next base: position 196,333,464 of record NC_079147.1, on the reverse strand, counting down.
TAATTTTGTTCCATTCTTCCAATATAACGGCTTTTAGCTGGTTTTTATTACTTATTTTGATTTTCGGACCTTTCTTCCTAAATAATCACAAAGCTGCTAATACGATTAAGGTCTGAGTGTTTTTTTTTTGTACCGTGCGACCATTTTATCCCTTTAAATGCAGAAAGTTCCAAACAGTTTGAGGGTTAAGCGATATTCCATCATTTGCTTGAACGTCAGCAGCTATTTTAGGAGCACTTAACTTGGGATCAGCCTTTACCATTCTTTCAATTTTTCGTTCCATTTGAGCGTCTAGTATTTTTTTCTTGACTTTTTCTGGGCCATTTAGAAGCTTCTATTTTTCAAATAATTTTTTAATACATATTGAACTGTAGACCGTGGTCTACCAGTAGTTGACGATATCTCAGCATAACTTTTTCCGTCGTTACTTAGTTTAAAAGTATGTTTTCTTACTTCAAAGTACTTTTTTATGAAAAGCCTCCATTTTCAAAATAAACTTCGCAAAATTAAAAAAAAAAAAACAATTGAAAAGATCAATACACCACGGCCGGCATACAGAGGCTAGATCTCTCAATATCATTACAGTATACAATTTACATTTCAAAAGGAACCGTAATTTCCATTTTGTTAGAGAAGAGAGCAGTGTACGAAAATTGTTTGTTTGACATTCCTGGGAAAATTCTACTAACGGTAAAAAAAAACATCAGGAAAAGCTAGAACATTTTGTTGCATTTCCTATTATACATTATAATTTTATCAAATAAAATCAATAAGCTCAGATTTGTGGTAGGAAGTTCATAACGTAAGGGAAACCCATTTATTTTCAATTGCTGTACGTGCAATTTTTTGATGTAGTGTATGTGCATTATTGGTCAATTATTTTACTTAGAAACAAACCTTAAAAGTATTTTGTTACGCCAATTCAGCTTTAAAACAAGTATTTATATATTATTTCGTTCCTGGCAACAGAATTTTACTTTTCCGATAGGGATTAATGGCCGTAATTCAAATCTGAATACAAACACGTAATATTTTTTAACTTTTACTTATTACAATAAAAAAAACTATATATAGCTTTTTGAGACTATCCAAATTTATGAAGAAGTTTTGTTTTCAATAAAGTTCCACATGGTTCTTCAAATCTATGCATGTTTCCTATCTTCAATAATCGGTTAAAGAATATTTACACTACATGGTTTTTAAATTGGAGGGGGTAGATCTTAGGGCCTCGTGGTGGTCATTTTGTTTTGGTGACATCTGTCAGATCTTTAGTTTATTATTCAGTTGTTTATGCCAAATCATCATGTCAAGTTACATGATTGAACAGCAAGCTTAAATGATAAAACTTCATTATCAAAATAAGTGTCCATTAACGCAAACGTTGCGGTCATTGCGCCAATTTTGCGGTAGGCGTGATGACCATTCACAGTCGACTCTTCAACGATTGGTGGCCAAATTTGAGAAGATTGGTTAAGTAAACAATCAGCCAATCAGCATCGTCGCATTCCGTGAAAGTGTACAGCAGAACCCGAGGCATTCTATTCCTCGCTGTGCATAAGAACTCGGCCTTTCGCAGACTTCAACTTGGCGAATTTTGCTTTGGGACTTGGGCCTGCATCCGTACAAGATCCAACTGACCGAAGAGCTCAAAGTTTATGACCATAGACAACGCCGTTTGTTCGCTGACTGGGCTTCGAATCGTTTGGAAGAGGACCCCAATTTGGCTGAAAACTTATCCTTAATGATAAGGCGCATTTTTGGATGAATGGCTGCAAAATTGCAGCATATGGGACGACAACAACTCATGCGAGGTTCCCCAGGTGATGGTATTGAAACGTGATTCTGGACTCCCACTTTCAGCCAATCGAAATGGAGTCATTAGATGTTTCTCTAAAAGATGTTTAGAATCTCCCAAAATAAAAGTGTTCTCATCCAATTCATTTATTATTTCCTTATATTCACTTAAATTATCAAAATAAGAATCGCGATTATCACCGGAATATCTGGAATCTATGAAACGCACATTAATTTTGTAGTCACAAACTTGTCGATGATAAATGTTCCTATAAGAAAAATACTAAAGATGGAATATAACCTTACAATCATGACATTCAGACTGTAGTAACCTTTTCTATTTAAATAGAGATGTTGAAGATTTTTTTGGTGCTTTGATTCGAACATGAGTTCCATCGATTCATCCTATTACTCTAGGAAATCTGGTGAATCTTCGATAAATTCATCCTTCATCCAGTTTGGACAGATACGTTCTTTTACACGTCTGGCACTTCTTTTAATGCTACAGAAACTGTTGGCAGAACATGGCCTAAATAAAAATCATTACCACTGCACTTTTGATAACTTCCTTCTGCTATGAAACGCAGGGCAGTGGGATTGCGGAGGAACGCTGTATTTTGTCTTTTTTTTATAAAATTTTGCTCTGAATTCAAAACTTTGAAATTCTTATGTATGAACGTATTTTACTTTACACAGCTGATTTTGACAAAAACAAGCACATAAAAGTAGGCAATGTAAAGGGTGATTTGTTTGAGGTTAGGATTTTCATGCATTAGAATTTGACAGATCACGCGGGATTTCAGACATGGTGTCAAAGAGAAAGATGCTCAATATGCTTTGACATTTCATCGTGAATAGACTTACTAACGAGCAACGCTTGCAAATCATTGAATTTTATTACCAAAATCAGTGTTCTTTTCGAAATGTGTTTCGCGCTTTACGTCCGATTTATGGTCTACATAATCGACCAAGTGAGCAAACAATTAATGCGATTGTGACCAAGTTTCGCAATCAGTTTACTTTATTGGACATTAAACCAACCACACGAATGCGTACAGTGCGTACAGAAGAGATTATTGCGTCTGTTTCTGAGAGTGTTGCTGAAGACCGTGAAATGTCGATTCGTCGCCGTTCGCAGCAATTGGATTTGTGTTATTCGACCACATGGAAGATTTTACGCAATGCTAACAAACTTTTTGTTGCCAAAAATGGAAGAACTGAACTTGGTTGACATGTGGTTTCAACAAGATGGCGCTACATGCCACACAGCTCGCGATTCTATGGCCATTTTGAGGGAAAACTTCGGAGAACAATTCATCTTAAGGAATGGACCGGTAAGTTGGCCACCAAGTTCATGCGGTATGACGCCTTTAGACTATTTTGCGTGGGGCTACGTCAAGTCTAAAGTCTACACAAAAAAGCCAGCAACTATTCCAGCTTTGCAAGACAACATTTCCGAAGAAATTCGGGCTATTCCGGCCGAAATGCTTGAAAAAATTACCCAAAATTGGACTTTCCGAATGGACCACCTAAGACGCAGCCGCGGTCAACATTTAACTGAAATTATCTTCAAAAAGTAAATGTCATGGACCAATCTAACGTTTCAAATAAAGAATCGATGAGATTTTGCAAATTTTATACGTTTTTTTTTTTAAAAAGTTCTCAAGCTCTTAAAAAAATCACCGTTTATTTGGTCAACTCAACTGAAAAAGTTGTCTCCATAATACAAATTTTGTTTGTAGTTGTCTTGGTTGTCAACTAAGTTGAGTTGTAATCAAGACAGTTGACCAGTGAAAAATGGTGCTATTTTTAAATAGCTGTCATTTAATTGACAAAAGACACCTAAAATGTTAAGCTGAAAGATTTTTTTTAACAGTGGGTGATTCTGAAAATCAAATTATTTTTGCTATGGCTTAAAAAAAAAAAAATTGTAGGGCTATGTTAATTTATAAAGTAGATTTTTCAGATCTATAATCGCTAAATTAATAAACCAGACATGCTTAACCACTTTTTATTAAACGTTTATTAACAGAAGAGACAAATCGAATTAAAGATTTTTGTTTTAATAACGAATTATATGTTTTATTAAAACTAGTACATCAAGTTTTTATCGAGTACTGTTAAAAACAGGATTTTTAACTTTAAACAGAATATAAAATTAAATTTCAAAACTACCAACATTTGTCAAAACCACACAGAAAGACAAAGTCTCATAACTGGTCTCATAACAAATGAGAACTCCAAAAAAATAAGTGAGATATTACGATAACTACATCAGCTACATCAGCCTCAGCCTCAAGAAACACCTTTTTTCAGTTTTTTTTGAACAAACTCAAAGAGGAATACTTCAAGAACCTAATATAATGAAAAAAAACTAACAAAAAAACCATAAAAGTTCGGTGGATGACCAAGTCAGAAGGTGGAAAGAAGAAAGTAATCCCCAATCTGCACCGCACCTCTCAGTAAAGATGAGATCGTTCCCGCAATTAAAGCACTTAAGAGTGACAAAGCGTTAGGACTTGATGGAATTCCCACATAGTTTTTAAAAGCAGCGCCAACGTCACCAAGGGAACTGCTTCATCCGCTCATAAAAGAAGCCTCGACCACCGAAAGCTTCTCCCATTAGTAAAAGAAGGGAATTATCGTCAAGCTCCCAAAAAATTAGATTAACAAAGTGCGAAAACTGGAGAGGAATTTGCGTTATACCAGCCGTTGCCAAAATAGTAGCAAAAGTTATACTAAAAACGCATCAGAGAACACCTTGAGGCCACACTCAATGCCGAACAAGCAGGGTTCTGCTCTGGATTGTTATGTTATGAATATCAATCACTTCTACACCTGCTATTCATCGACTTCGAGAAAGCCTTTGATAGCTTTAACAGGGAGTATATCTGGTAAGCTTTGCGGAGGAGAGATATCCCAGAAAAACTAATTGATAGCAACATATGATGGATCCAAATGTTACGTTCTGCACGATGGTAGTTTGTCAGATGATTTTAATATCCGTAGCGGAGTCAGAAAGGCCTGTTTTCTGTCGCCAATATTGTTTTTGTTTGTGATAAGCGATGTACCGCCCTCATCTCTGTCAGGAAGCGGAGGGATCCAATGGACTTTGTCATCCTATTTAAAGCACTTGGATTACGCGGATGATGTTTGCTTACTCTCTCATAGTATCATGGATATCCATCAAATGACAACAAGCGTGGAAAGAGATTCCGACAAAACAAAACTGATCAGCTTCGGAACCCGACCATTCTCTCAAATAAATATTTTCTCGCAACCGGTGGAAAAAGTGGAGAGCTTTCAATAACTTGGAAGCATCGTTTCCATCGAAGACGGAACCGAAAAAGGCGTCATCTGCCGCATCGGCAAAGCAAAAGCGTCGTATGCATGTTGTAGGACAGGTCAGGAACCTATAAAATCTATAATACGAAGACGTAAGTGGCAATAGATAGTCCATACGCTTCTTTTCGAAGCGTTTCCTTTTCGGTAACGACTGCATTGCAGGCCAAGCAATGCAGTGGAATCCGCTCACACAAGAAGGAAGAATAGCTGGATGACCGAGAAGCACATGGAGCAGGACAGTCGAGGCGGAATCAGCGTGACTAGGCAAGAGCTGAAGGGAGCTGAAACACATCTCCGGAAACAGTACACAATAATGCGTAGGCGTAGAAGAGGCCCTATGCCCCTTTAAGGGTTTCCAACGGACTTAACAGGTCTGAGTACCATATCTTAAATATAGGAAGTTTCAACTATCGCTGCCGGGAATTTACTAAAATATGAAGAGTTTGAAATTTAGAAACTTTCGGCTTTTCAGTTTCTGTACAGTAACAGTTACTTTGGTTTGGTTTGGAATTATTTATTAGGACTTAAAAGTATTTGCTCCTTCTTTCTACTACCTAAACAGATGTGCAAAGTTTGTAGTTTGATTATTGTTGTATTTAATATCATGCAATTTCCTGGATTTATTTTGTATGTTCTGAATCCTGAGATAGATCTTCTTTTAGCCTTTAAATCAGTTTGCAAATTCAATATCTTTCAGTTTCTTTATAAAATAAAACCAAATCGTTTGAACTTTAAAAAAAAAATTATTTAAAAAATCAAAATTTTATTCACACACACTTAAAAACCTACACAAAGAATTTGTATTACAAATATCAAGTTAAATCCTCTTATTCCTCCTTAACGTCTTCACAAGGAGTTCCCTTAATAAGTTCAGTATTCTTTCCTGTCAGAACTCGATAATTGATCTCATCATGATTCAATTGTTTATAGATAAATGTCGGCATTCGATCAGATAGAACCCAAATATTGCCCTCAGCATCAAGTTTCAAGTCATTAGGGAAGACCAACAAACTTGAGTCTGAATCAACCAAACCTTGAGTGTCTGTATTCAGAGGCTTGTTTGTATTCCAACAACCAATGGCGTCTTTGTTCACCTGAGTGTAGAATATGACACCTGTTTCCTTGTCATAAACTTCAGCAGTGGATTGTCCATTCATACCACGGTCACCAATGCATTTGTAGTCATAGTAGGCATCACTGCTCAGAGCATGTGATTCATTTTGAAGCACTCGATTGGAGACAACAAATTCCTTGGTACTGGCCAAAGCATGGAAGTAAACATCACGAGTGTCATCTTTCTTGACAGCACCAACAGCCATTCCGAAAACACCATCGGTCCATTGGAAATTAACTCCACCGACGTTGAAGTCACCGTTCAGGGGATCGAAGTGGAAGAAGTTGTGCTTTACACGCCACGAACGGTCTTCGTTCAAAGAGTAGACTACAACTCCATAAGCTCCTAAGTCGGGAACATAGGCGAAGGCATTATCACAGTCATTTTTGGTGGTATCGACAATCTAAATTGAAAATTCGATGTTACATGTAATCAATTCTATGAAATAACATCGAATACTTACAATATTTGCAAAGAATGTTGCTTCCTTTACTTGATTTGGTGGAATGGCATAACGACGCAACAATTTGTCGGTCTTCAAGTCAAACACAACAATAGCATTGGGAGTGATTTGTTTGGGGTTTCCCAAAATATCTGAGAGACCAGTGTCGAATGCCCAAAGACGATCACATACATCAACAGCAATACGGAAAGTTGAGATGATAGTTGCATTATCCTTAAGACCTTCACCGACTTCTTCAGCTTTGTCAGCATCTAAACGTCCTCCTAAAAAATTGAAAATATTTTTCAATAAGACTTAGGTATGCAAATATTGAAAAAAAGTGATGCCAAAGCAACTTTTGCGTACCTGATTTATGAGCAACTTCCTCTGGAGTAACATCGATGGGTAGAGTATTTGTTTCCCAACTTGGATATGGGTGGAGTTTTGGTGATTTTTCATCTGTGGTTAAGTCGATGTAGTTAAGACTAGATGCCACGCCAGATCTCCATCTGTTAAAAAAAGAGACAATTTGAAAAAATTAATACAAAATAGAAAATTTTGGAAAGTAAAACTAAAGCTATGCATTATTAAAGTAATCAAGCAAGGTTTTTCGATAGGTTCGCCTTACTAATTGTCATAGCGGAACTAACTTAAATGGGGAATTGAAGCCTTTTGGATTGGAATGGAAAATCTGTAAGAATTATTGAGACTCGAGAAATAATCACATTTTCAAACTTTCCAACGCCACTGATTAAAATTAAAAAAACGAAGTCTTGTATCGTTATATAATCGAGGGGATATTTCAATTGCAGCTTATTTGAGGGCACTCCGGACAGTAGAATAAAATAAGGGGCAACATATAGTGCTTCGTTAAGCATCTATTGATTAAGAGGAGAATTCGCTCCGTTAAGCATCGAGAAACATCTAGTGATTAAGAGGAGAACTAACTTCGAGAACATTCAGCGCATACAAGAACCTCGAAGGGGCAGCATCTAGTGATTAAGATCAGAACTAGCTTTGTTCAGCATCGAGAACAACCTAGTAGTTTCTCGAACGAATTTGAGGAACATAAATAGGCGCTCATAAGTGAAGCGGGATTATTATTGGTTGTGAACTGCGATTAAGTAAAGACTGTGTTTAAAAAGTAATATTTGCGTAAAGACTGTGTTTCAAAGTATTAATTGAAAGTGTTCAATAAATAAGTTTGGAACAATTTAAATAAAGTAAAAATTTTGTTTTATTTGCAAGTGTGAATAAGTTTTAATTGTCGGACCAAGCCGAATATTGGTGTCAGAAGTGGGATTAAAACTTATTGAGAATAAGAACAGTGAGCAGTGATTAAACTATTTTGTGTAAAGAAGTGAAGTTAAAAAAAAATGAGTAAAGTTTTGAAAGACTTAACTGTCCCTGAGCTAAAGGCCGAACTAAGCAAACGTGGCTTAAGTGGTATAGGAGTAAAAACCGAACTCGTTAAACGGTTGCAGGAATATCTAGAGCAGCAAAATGAAGACCCAGATACGTTTGCTTTCGAATTAAAAGCAGGTAAATGCAAATGTTGCCTTATCTAACATGGTGTCAGATCTTTAAGCCAAATTTGAAGGAAATAAAAATTATGTCCTGAAACAACTAGAAGCCCAAAGAAGAGACCAAAAGCAGGAACAGCAGAATATTCTAGAGTGATTCGACGAACAGAGAAACCTTTTAAAAGGCAGGTTTGCGGACTTCAAAGAGAAAATCAATACTCTCGAAGAGCGCGTCGAAAAAAAACATGCACGTTTCAAGAAAATGAAGGAACAAATCGAAACCCTCACAAATGAACTAGAAAAAGTGTGAAAGATGATAGCTGGAGAACCTTCTGGTGAGTGCTCAAGGAAGAGAGAAGTGAATCCTCCAAGCTTTGATGGTCAGATTCCGTGGTCAATCTATAAGAAACAGTTTGAAGCAGCAGCGTTAGCAAACGGCTGGGACGATCACGAAAAATACATTGCTCTTACGCCTGCTTTAAGAGGATCTGCCGCTGAACTGCTACAAATCATCCCAGCAGAAAAGAGTAATGATTTCACAGTTCTGGCAAACGCAATCGAATAGCTGTTTGGGAATATCCACATGGCAGAAGTCTTCCGAGTTCAGCTAAACAATAGGACACAGAAAAGAGGTGAAAGTCTGCAGCAGTTTCAGTCAGATATCGAGCGATTATTTCAACTGGCATATCCAACAGCTGGTAACGAGATAATAAATCAACTTGCTTGAAGCCTTTGTGAGAGCTGTGGGCAATATAAATCTCCAAAGGGCTATCCCAACTGATGGAAAGCGAACACTATCAGAAGCATTGGCTTTCGCCCTGACGATGGAAGCTTTAGAACAAGCTTCCCAAAACGTGCATCGCGTAAGAGAATTAGAAGTCCAAGAATGCTCTTGTCAGAAGGCCACTATGGAAAAGAGTCAGCAAGGTGGACCAGCACGATTCTGTAACTGCAATAAGACTGGACAACTACAGCGACAGTGCAGATTACCGCGAAGAGGAACATAATGATAGGCAACTATGATAGGTCCAAAAGCAGGGAGCAGGGAGAATATCTATTTATAAGTGTTACAGGAGTTCCTGCTCGAATGAACTGTGAATGAGATATTTTAAAGTTGTAAAAATTTACTTTAAACATTCTTCAGACTTGTAACTACCTCCACACGTAAAGGACGGTCAAACAAACAAACAAGCAACCCCATTTGTAATATCAGTATAGATTTTTCATTTTGGCATTTTTCTTACTCTTTCTCTCAATGCAATTTTCATATCGTTAAAAAGGTTTTATCATTTTGCGATTAAGTTTTTAAAGAAATGGTTGACTTAGTGTCCCTTGTCATAATATTTGACATATATATGCTCAATTTTGACAACCTTCACAATAATCTTAAATTTATATACTGCAAGTCAGGACTTTTACTCAAATCTCATCATGAAAACCATCATTTGAAAAATGTCAATATTGATTTAAATGCTATTTTGGTGCAAAATTTGATAAATCACTTATGGAAGTAATTTCTGACCCTATTCTAGTTTTCTGAATAGACATAAGTCAAATCGTTAATTTTATTTTAAGAAAACCTACCCAAATTAACACTTAGAATATTTCTCAGTTCTCACACTGAACTCCTTTAAGGCTTTCCTTGGGTAAAAAAATCTATTTATCCTTGATCTAGATCTGTCAAACCACAAATTACCCCTATTTTTTGCATTGCATGTCGCAAAATAAATTGATTTATCGACACATCGGCAGATTTATCCTTTTGAACAAATGATTATAAACATTGATTTTTTAAGAGCTTGAGAACTTTTTTAAAAAAAAAAAACGCACAAAATTTGCAAAATCTCATCGATTCTTTATTTGAAACGTTAGATTGGTCCATGATATTTACTTTTTGAAGATAATTTCATTTAAATGTTGACCGCGGCTGCGTCTTAGGTGGTCCATTCGGAAAGTCCAATTTTGGGTAACTTTTTCGAGCATTTCGGCCGGAATAGCCCGAATTTCTTCGGAAATGTTGTCTTCCAAAGCTGGAATAGTTGCTGGCTTATTTGTGTAGACTTAAGACTTGACGTAGCCCCACAAAAAATAGTCTAAAGGCATCAAATCGCATGATCTTGGTCTCCAACTTACCGGTCCATTCCTTGAGATGAATTGTTCTCCGAAGTTTTCCCTCAAAATGGCCATAGAATCGCGAGCTGTGTGGCATGTAGCGCCATCTTGTTGAAACCACATGTCAACCAAGTTCAGTTCTTCCATTTTTGCCAACAAAAAGTTTGTTAGCATTGAACGATAGCGATCGCCATTCACCGTAACGTTGCGTCCAACAGCATCTTTGAAAAAATACGGTCCAATGATTCCACCAGCGTATAAACCACACCAAACAGTGCATTTTTCGGGATGCATGGGCAGTTCTTGAACGGCTTCTGGTTGCTCTTCACTCCAAATGTGGCAATTTTGCTTATTTACGTAGCCATTCAACCAGAAATGAGCCTCATCGCTGAACAAAATTTGTCGATAAAAAAGCGGATTTTCTGCCAACTTTTCTAGGGCCCATTCACTGAAAATTCGACGTTGTGGCAGATCGTTCGGCTTCAGTTCTTGCACGAGCTGTATTTTATACGGTTTTACACCAAGATCTTTGCGTAAAATCTTCCATGTGGTCGAATAACACAAACCCAATTGCTGCGAACGGCGACGAATCGACATTTCACGGTCTTCAGCAACACTCTCAGAAACAGAAGCAATATTCTCTTCTGTACGCACTGTACGCATTCGTGTGTTTGGTTTAATGTCCAATAAAGTAAACTGAGTGCGAAACTTGGTCACAATCGCATTAATTGTTTGCTCACTTGGTCGATTATGTAGACCATAAATCGGACGTAAAGCGCAAAACACATTTCGAACCGAACACTGATTATGGTAATAAAATTCAATGATTTGCAAGCGTTGCTCGTTAGTAAGTCTATTCATGATGAAATGTCAAAGCATACTGAGCATCTTTCTCTTTGACACCATGTCTGAAATCCCGCGTGATCTGTCAAATACTAATGCATGAAAATCCTAACCTCAAAAAAATCACCCTTTACAATCATAAAAAAATTCTATGTTTAAATTTGACAGGGTACCACGCGCACTCGTTAACACGCACACGGAATAAATCTAATACAATGACAACAAAAAAAAACCCATTCCAATCGTGTTCCATACGCCATAAAAAATCAATTTTTGTAGGAAATCTCATTTTGACATGATTGGCCTTAAAAAATTATATGTGAAAACTGTCAAATAAGAAACAAGCTACAAGATCCTTTTTACTTTTGTTCACTTAAAGCAACTATTTCCTTCTTCTCTTTGACTGCACTTTCTTTTAAAAGAAATAGAGATTTGAAATATTGTCAATTTGAATAAGTAAAACCGTTTGATTGAAATCTGTCAAACTTTATTGCAAATGGGGTGCAATATTTCTCTAGCTCGATATCAAACCATTTACACACAACGATAACTTTATCCTAGTGTTTGATATTTATCCTTGCATACATTTTGAATGGAAGGAAGAGAGTCCTTTCGAATACAACAAGGATTCCAATAGATTTACCAACAGAAAGAAAAATCCAATTGCTGTAATAAGTTTCCCCTTTTTTTTCTTAAATCATTCCTGTTTTCTTTTTTAACTCAAACTCAAAGAAGACTTTTTCGAAGCAGAAAAAGGCCATTACATTGAACGTATATATAAAACTTTACTAATTGCATCATTATACGAATTAGAGTTTTTATATTTTCTTTGATATTTTTTCCTTATGGCTTCATTTTTTTGGAATATTTTTCGTCTATGAAAAATTTTACATTTTCGATTACTAAGTTGGGAAACTTTTAATGAACAAACGTTTGCTTAATCCATCAATACTTTTCTTTAAAAAGTAGGAACAATAACCATCGAATTATTTTTGTACCTTGCCCCGGGATTGGGTTTTCGTATTTTTTCCTATCCAATAAATCTTGTTTCAAAATTGAAAAAGTTGAATTAAAGAAGAAAAAATAATATTCAAAAGAAAAACAAAAATCGCATGAAACAAATTAAGTATTTTTCTACAATTAGTTTTTTTTTTTAATTTCGGACACCAAATGCATGTCACAGTTTAACATAAATGCTTACTCAAGCATATTAATCGTGATTTGGCTTTGAATAAAGCTGGAAAGAGTAACAGAGGGGTTACCAAAGAGTTGATGGAGCTGTAACCATTATAGAAGCTTCAGAGACGAAGTTAATTACAATATTCGCGACAAATGGACGGACATGTCCCCGGGCTACATCTAGCTGAGTATTAGTATATCCATCAAGTCCAGTGAACCAAGCCAATGTGAATGCCAAGCCAATATAATGGCGGATTGGATACGAACGATACATTGTGGTATCTTGTCAATTTGAATGTTTATTAATTGAGTACTAGTTTTGCCAATAAACGCCAACGAGAAGAGTAGTAGATTATCAGGTGAATGTAATTATGCTATTAAGTAACTTGATACAATAATGATATGGGGATAAGGTATATAATTTATAATATTACCCAACCCACAATATATTGAATTTTGCAACACTTAGAGATTTCAAGTTGGTTTAAAACTTAAATGACACTGAGTAGATTTTATTTGAAAATATATGACAGATATCAGTGTGTGACGTATGTCATAATCTCAAAAAAACACATTTGAAGTTTATATGTTCATTAAAATGTTACTTTGGCACTACTGGTGTATTTAATAAAAAAAAAACAAAGCTGTCAATATAAAATGAAATTTAACAATTTCGAGAAATTCCATTTCAAATATGTACATATGTCAAAAGCTTGTAAGTTTAAAGACCAAAGGTGAAGAATATTATTTGGGCAGTTTATATTTCTGAGAGTTTTCTCAGACCGATTGACAGACCAGTAAAATGGAATGTTATCACAATTCATTCTAACTTACAAATCAATTTCCAATTGAATTTATTTTCTTCTCTTTTAAGTTGTGAAATAGAGAATTCTTGAGAAATCGAATAACACGATTTCTATTTTCAGATTTTTGACAGCAAAAATGAGAAAATTTGTTTTTTAAGGGTGTTCTTAGATTTTTGGTTTTTACGGTCTGCATCGAATAACTTCAGTTGAGAATCCCAATTTTTGGCTTCTATTTGCAGCAATGTGAAGAATAACGCACTGAGTATTCGCTTTCAAGGCGTGAATTCACATTACCCGTGTTTTGTTGGAAAATCTATCAATATTTTAGTAGAATTTAACACGAATAACAAAAACAATATCCGCAGTATGAATACTACCGATAAAAGTTAAAGTAGAATCTTACTACGGATGGGTTTTTGACATTTATACGAGTCTTGAATGGATCTTATGTGATTTCGTTCTTAAATGTTGGGACGATTGATATTGCATTTGTATCTCGATGGTTGTGTTCGTTGAGTAGTTTTGCATTTGGAATCATGTGTTTTCCATTGGGGAAAAAATCAATCTGTTACTGTTGATATTATTTAGTCTTGTTAATGAAAATGCACTAACTGGGCTTATTTTACAAGAGAAAACAATGCAAAAGATAATTAAGTCTTGCTATGCTTCCACCAAATGTAATATCAGTTTAGATTGAATAAATCTTTTTAGTGTTTTCACAGCACAAGAAGAATTAAAAATGATTAACTTTGACAGCACTTTCTAAAATACAAATGGTGTTTCGATGTTTCTTATGAAGTGCAAGTGAGATAGTTTGATTCGTGTTTAACAATTAAGAACTGAATAGTTAAGCACCATATATTTAAGAATATGCAACTTACTGCATGAGCAATTTTTTATTTGTTTAAATTTGATTAAAACAAATAAACAATTTATTACATTTTTTGTGCACAAACATGCAACTAAACAGTCCATAAGGCATTATCTGTAAAACTTACTCCTCCACACAGGTTTTCCTTCACAAATTTTGGCTAGACTCCAATCCCAGACCGGAATCGAGTCGAACAAGCTCATTTCAACTCGATTCTGGTATATAATGAATTGAGGCGAGCTTTAAGCTCGCTTCAACACCACATGCTAATGTAGTAGTAGTCTACGAATAAAATCCCTTTTTAAGGTTTTTATTTAATGTCAAAGCTGCAATTGTTAAATGAACTTTTTATAGAATTTCAATTTCCAGATGTTTTCTTACAATTTCTTGTTTAAAACTGTCAATTTTATTAGTTATTAGTTTTTTTGTTGCTAAGTTAAATTTATTTTTGTGTGTTTTTTTTTTTAATTATTGTTCTGACAGATCTTCTTTCAGTTGTACCAATTTTTAAATACAAAAATCTGGCTACTGCCGATGCATTTTTGTTGGGTATTTTCTACTATACTATTTATAGTATGATAAAAAACACACCACTTTTGGTGTGTCGGACAATCTTGGAGGCCGCACCACAGGTCCGTTACGAGATAGTCCGCTCACCAGAAGTTTCCTACAATAAATTGGAGTGTGTCGGGAGAATCGGATCATTATTTTTGTAATACATATCCACGCTATACAAATGTTGTTCAGGAGAAAGTCTATTTGTTATCGATGACCAACCCGAATTGAGCAGAAATCAAGTGACAGCTGTCAAAATGAAAAACTCCGAAAAAGTATTGCCAGATTGAAAAAAAAACACCCAACTACGTCAGCTTTGGAAAAACATTCATAATATTGGGATAGGTAAGACAAAAATCAGACCAGCTGAGGATATTGATTGTAACATCCTCAATAAAATATTTGTGTCCACTCCATCTGGGCAGACCCCCCAAATCAGCGTCGAAAATTCCTTTTCGTTTACCGATCACCGCGATGAACATGGCTTTGGTTTTTCCGCTGTAATAAGTGCTGATGTGGTCGAAAGTGTTCTTTCTATTAAGTCAAAGGCTGTTGGGCTCGATGATGTTCATCCTTCTTTTTTGTGTATGATTTTGCCAATTGTATTACCCTACATAACTTTTGCTTTCAACACTATTTTGATGTCTGGCGTGTACCCGGACTTATGGAAAGATGCCAAAATCATACCGCTTCCTAAAAATGCCAAAAAAGACGAATTTAGGCCTATCTCCATACTGCCATTTCTGTCAAAGGTCTTTGAAAGGATTCTGCAAAAACAAGTAAATGCTTACCTCGCTGCCAACTCATTGCTTAGTCCAAAGCAATCTGGTTTTCGTAAAAAACACAGTTGTATAACTGCACTTTTAAATGTAACTGAAGACCTGAGGCAAGCTTTGGACAAAGATCAGATTACTTTCTTGGTTTTGCTTGACTTTTCAAAGGCTTTTGACACTGTCAATCATGTCAATTTGTGTAGAAAACTTATGCAAAATTTTAATTTTTCATCCGGTGCTACAAAATTAATTTTTTCTTACCTCACTAACAGAAGACAAGCAGTGCAAGTTGGAGATAGACTATCTAGTTTTTTACCAAATGTTATTGGTGTGCCCCAGGGATCCATTCTCGGACCCCTTTTATTTTCAATATATGTAAATGAACTTCCATCTTCACTTGCAAATTGTTCATCTCACATGTACGCTGATGACATTCAGTTATATTTTAGCTGCCCACTGGGACTTATTGAGCATGGAGCATTTTGTGTCAATGAGGACTTAGAAAAAGTGGTAAATTGGTCGCAGTCAAATGGTCTTGTTTTAAACCCTAAAAAATCTAAGTGTCTTGTCATTTCTAGAAGATCTATTGATCTCACGTACTTTCCACCGATTGTTCTGAGCAATGCTCCAATCGAATACGTTTTAACAGCAAAAAATCTCGGTGTGACTTTTAACCGCTTTCTGACCTGGGATAACCACATTAATGGAATTGTTGGCAAAGTATATGGTGCACTTCGTACACTTTGGGTTACACAAGCTTTTACTCCAACAAAAACGCGTTTTCTCCTTGCTAGGTCTTTGATTATTCCTATCCTATTATATGGTAGCGAAATTTATTGTAATTGTAATTATGTGAGCAAACGTAAACTAAATGTCGCATTTAATTCTATCGTACGTTATGTATACGGGCTACGGAGATACGACAGAATATCTGGTTTTGCTTCGCGCCTACTGAATATGCCATTTGAAAACTATCTCGATTATCGAAGTTTAATTTTATTCTCTGATATTCTTATAACACGCCAGCCACAATACTGCTTTGAAAAAATTAGAATTGGATCCTCGCACAGATCTCATCAGTTAATCGTTCCTCGGTTCTCATATCTAACATCGGAGCGACAATTTTTTGTAAATTCCGTCCGTCTTTGGAACTCATTGCCGCGTAACTTAAAAGAAAACCAAAGTGCAACAAGCATTAAAAAAGTTCTAAAAGCTCATTTTTCAATTTGAATTTAATTTTGCTATTATACGATATTAATTGAACTTATGTATATATTTAGATATCTCATATAATTAATTTGTTTTCAATTTTATTAATTAAAGTAACATTTTTGGCTCAATTCTGTAAAATTAGCTTACCTCTATTTTATAAGATTTTATATCTTACAGATTGTAGGCAATCACGAAAAATGAAATAAATAAAAAAAAAATAAATAAATAAATAAATAAAAAAACTTGTCTGAGAGTATAAAAATCTCTAAAACCTTAGAATTATAAACTGGATAATTGATTAATGTGAATCGATGATCTTAGGCTTTTTTTTAAACTCTAATAATTAGAGTTTGAGCACGTCCAGTACCTTCTGAGCAGAGTTTGATAGGAGATCTCAGATTTATACATGAAACACACTGGAAAACTGAACTGTCAAAATTTGTCTATCTGTTTCTTGCATACGATACGAATACGAATAAACGTAAAATTAGCAGTGTTCAGCTGGAACTGATCCGAGCGCTTTGATATGCCACAGCCAGTTCTCTGCTCTGAGCTTAAAATGAAAAATGCCTATTAAAGCCAAACGAGCGAGATAATACGTCAAAATAAATTGCATCCAATGTTATATATTTCATTTATATAAATATGTCAAAATTTCGATAGTTCCACAAGGATGTTTAATTGGTCATTTTGTTGTTGTTATTAATGTAAATGCTAAAAGCCTGGATACACCTGATAAACCCAATTAAGTTATCTGCTCAGAAGACTTTTATAGGTATTTTTGACTTCAGAGTAAAATTTATCTCACGAAATCGATTCAGAAAGTAGAATGTAACAATGATTTCATTTCTTGCATACTAGTTTGGAAATAAATTCCATAAGTCTCAATATGTTTGGAGTTTGTAAATCATTATTTGGATTATATTCGTATGGTCAGCTATTATTACTAAGTCGTCCGCGTACATCAAAACTTTAATTTTATTATCCGCATAAGATATGCCTCCTGGTAGGTGTAGACTGAGGTCATCCAAGAAGAGAGACAAAAAGAGGTAGCCTTGTTTCTGCTTAAAACTATTCTGATAATATTTTTACCATTCCATACACTTAAGCGATTTGGGTGATAAATCTGAAGTTGAAGTATTTTAAGCATTATCGTAGACATACCTAACTTCGAGAGTTTTTAAAATACGTCTTTTCTTTGTACAATGGTGTCAAAAGTTGCTTTGAAGTCTTCTGTAGAATAGTACTTACGGAATCAAGCTTGGTATTCACTGAGTAAATAATTTTCATCTACCTAAGTAGTCTTGACAAAGTTTTAACTGTATTAAAGTTTTGTAAGTATTTAAGTTGCAGTTGTGTTAACTACAAATTTTCATCTCTAATTCTGCTTCTATAAATAAGTGCTGTTTTGCAATATATAAGCATTTTAGATACATCAATTTCATTTAAGAGTACTAAAGTTTCGTTTTCTGATAAAAAGTCTCTACCAGGTACATTTCTTCTAGTTTCTCTGGACAGCCATGTTGCAAATATCACATAGCAGTGGAAGATCTTCAAGATGTGGAACGTAATTTATGTTTAGTAGCTCACCTCTAAGCCGAATCATGTTGGAGATTCGCTCTACAGTATTTACGTCCTGGAAGTAGTTTATTTCATTAACATTATAATTCAGCCTGCTACAGATCATCCGATAAAGTGAGCTGGATGCCTGTTCTGTGCACACATTTCTAAAATGTTCATCCAGAGGCCTAATAACCTGGTACAGTAACTATTTCTATGTACTCTGTTCACTGAGATTCTAATTGACACCTGTATCTTCTGCTAGCCCAATCCACTCTTTAACCCATTCTGTTTTTCTTTGTATCGCTTGTAAAGCTGCTTTTTTGGCAAGCGATTGTTGGGCATATTTAGTACTTTCAGAATGTAATCGAATTGCAGCTTCAACGTTTTTATGAAGAGTGGGGATAAGCCTGTTTCTAACATTATCATGTAGTTTGGGGTGCATGAAGGAAGGCGGAATGTTCGTTTTCAATAAAATCTCAGAAGTTTTTCCACAGTTTCAAATTTGTTTGTTCCCCACACTTGGACTGCGTAAAACAGGATTGATTGGGATACTGCTTCGAAAACTTTATATTTACTGCTATGCCCAATGTTTTTGTTGTTGAAACATTCTTTCCATGCCACGTTAATCGCGGTTTACCTTAAGATGTTTTTCGTTGAGGTGTTTTTCCATACTTATGTTTTGGGTAAAATATACTCTTAAGTATTTGTATTCTTTCAGTCTTTCTATGTTCTCATTGTTGAAGTACCATTGTTCACTTGAGCTTAACCTTCCTCCACCTTTCTTGATAACCATCACTTTCGACTTGTTCAAAGTCGATTTATCATAAGCTGTAAGAATTGCTGTAAGTTTGCCAGCAAGACTATATCATCTGCGAAGAGTAAAGTTTTAATGACCTCTATAGCATATCTAAAACCTCCTGGTAATACGTCAGTGATGTCATTAATAAATAGTGCGAACAAGCTAGGACTGAGAGCAGAGCCCTGTCTTACTCCCGACTGCGTCTGAAACCATTCAGATACCTGTTTTCCATTCCATACCGCTGCTCTTGTGTCTGCTTATACATCCCGGATCCAAATAACTTGTACATCAATGCGTTTCGATTAACTGAGTCAAATGCAGCTTTAAGATCCACAAAAAAGTGTATAACTTTTCATTTTTTTTCCAAAAAAGTTTCAGCAATGCTCCTTAAAACGAATATATGATCGATGGTCGAGTAATCCGATCTGAATCCGGCTTGAGACTCAAATAATAGATTATTAGAGTCTATACACGTGTTCAGCCGCTTTAGTACAATCCCAGTAAAGATTTTATAGGAAGCGTTCAAAAATGAGATTAATTTTTAGTTGGCTGGATCTTTGATGTTGCCTCATTTGTGTATCGGAAAAATCAAACCATCTTGAAATTGCTGAGGGATGATTCCAGTTTCAAAAATATGATTATATATGTTTGCCAGGTTTTTAATCAGTTCGTCAGTGCCATATCGATAAATTCAGTTTTCGTGCCAAGTTCCAAAATTCAGAGGGACTACTACATCTAACTATCTTTTCTGCCTCAGCTTCATAATAGTTTACTCTTTGTTCCTTGCAATCGCTTTATAAATTTGATTGTGTTCAATATATTGGTTTTACGCATAGCATTTGTTGTCAAAAAACTATCTTTGATTCTGAATACTCGTTATTAGGTAAACGATCGATAGTCTTGTTTGTTCAGGCTTTTTACGATCTTTCAGAAAGCATTACTATCATTAATAATGCTAAGACTCGATGCTAGTTAAATAATGTAGTTTGCTACTCATTAGATTATTTTAGAAAGATTGGTTACATTTTTGTCTCACCTGTCTGAGTCTTGTAATGATTTTTTACCGCACTCATAGTCGTACGCTTACCATACTTATCTAATATAGTAAAAAAAGTCTAAGTAAAGTAATAAGCATAAGGCCATAATGTGTCATTTTACAACAAAAGTTAAATCAAATTTAAAGTGTTACTAAAGAAAAGAATGGGGAAACTAAGTTTCCAAAACCTTTGAATTTAAAAAATTGGGATATTCGATAATCGTTCATGACACTTGTCGAACGGTTATTTTTGCTACTCTTTCAATTTCCTTTATTGTCTCTTAAGATTGTTTTTGTTTTAGATTCTAACCAAATTTGTTTATAATTTTATCAAAAGGATCCTCAGTTTTTCTTTTATAAAACTGTGGAGAATAATTGATTACAGATTCGTTTGCCACCTCTTACGATATGACGAATTAAAATGTCTGACATCCATATATCCTGAACTCAACTCATCCACAAGACTAAAACTCAACTTTTACTATTTTTACATATAGTGCTAAATTGAGATAACAGAGTACCACAATTATTAAATTTGTATTTGTAATAAAATAAATGTAATATGTATTTATACGTGAAGTGTCAAATTTTAAATGTCATTTAAACATCACTTCAACTCAATTTCAATTCAAACAAGGAAAAACCATGGGTCCAAAATCAAACCTCGAGCTCTAATCCTGTTGCCGATTTTTTTTCAATCTTTCAATTAAAACGAGGTAACATTATAATAATTATTCAACTTCGAGCTCTAAATTCTCCTTGTAAAGTTGCAAGCAACTCTTAACTGACGGATGGAAAAGTTTAGTGCTAAATTATACTCTTGTCATTTTGCCTACAACAAGACTATCATTTATATAGCGATTTATAGCTCTTTAAACAACAACATCAAATAAAAATCATGTTAGCTCTATTATTTCTTCATTAACTAACTACTCTACCCAAAACAAGGCTAATGATAAAACACACAAAAAAATAAACCTTATCAAAACTTTTCTCTTATACAAATAACGCTTCAGAAAAAATGGAAAAAAGTTTTTGCAAAAACATGGGTATAATTACACCCCAGAGAAACCTCAAGTCACCCACGTCTTTCACTTAAAAAAAAAACCACAGACAAAATGGATAAAGTTTCTTATTTTCTTTCTTATTTTTTATTCCCTCGAAACCCTACAATTGAGGGATATCTTATCAATTTAAAACATTCTACCAGAAACCACATCCTCGTTACCCCAAACATTTACCCTTTCAAGTTCACCCTCACTCAAATCGCACCCTACCGCGCCACATTTTTCTTAATTTGAGTTTTAAAAATAAATAAATTTTACCTTCGATCAGGGATGTCTGCGACATTTTAACTTTCTTTAAAATAAAAAATAATACAAATACAAATAAAAATAACTTTTAATACATTTTTAAAAGAAAATTTCCACGACAAAAAAAAATAAAATTCAAAAAATAGTCGAGTAAGGAAAAAAAGTTTTAAAAGTCACGGTTTTTTATTGTTTTTTATTTTTGTTTCATTAAGAAGAAGAAAATAGTCATAGTCAATGTGTATCTCTGAGTCTCACTGTATTTCTATCTCTATCTGGGACTGTGTTCAGAGAAACT
Organism: Eupeodes corollae; assembly: GCF_945859685.1. Lineage (NCBI taxonomy): Eukaryota > Metazoa > Arthropoda > Insecta > Diptera > Syrphidae > Eupeodes > Eupeodes corollae. Next base: position 196,311,889 of record NC_079147.1, on the reverse strand, counting down.
TATTTTTCTTTAACATGTTCTTTTCATACCAACTACGCTAGTATATAGTACGAAAAAAAGTAAAGTGAGTTATCTTAAGTTTAAGATACCGTTTTTTAAGATTTAGGGCGTAGGTCTTCGAAGTTTTATGTTGCATTCGTTTTTTGGTCTTTTATTTTGGTCTCAATGTGCTTTTAAAGGAACTAAACGAAATATAAGGAAATGGCAATGCGGAAAAAAAAAAACAAAAGAAAATAAGAACGTATACGGAGTAAAAATAAAAAAAGGCTGAAAAAATGTTTCAAAACTTATATACATGTATATACAACATCCGGACGTCGATGTTATAAGACAGTTTGTAATTTGCTTTCCTTGAGTAAACCAAAAAAGTTAGTCTTTATAATTTTTAAAAAGAAGTATGCAGTTTTTTTTTCTTACTTGTGATTCGTATGGTGGAGTTTGGAAATATTATTGTCTTAAAAGGAGCTTCTAAAGTGAGGCAAATAGAGCGGAAAGGAAGTAGAGAACACATTTTAAAATAATTAAGTTAGACAATAATGTTTTTGAGCTTTTAATTCCTACTCAAGAAAAACATAAGAAAAAAACATCATACTAAATGCTGTCAAAATATGACCTACATTGTACATATTTGATAGCTGATATTTAAAACATCAAATCAAAAAATAGTGTTAATATATTCCTCTTCACTTTTAGAAATGTTAGCTTCTGAAGTTACATTTTTTTATGAAGAGAAAACGAAATAAATTATGATACTTTTTGACCAAGTCATTGCTTTTTTTCTATCGCCAAAAAATATGCTTTTACAAAATCAGGTAAATCAACTCAAGTCATTTCCTTTGCAAAAACATACAACGATACAAATTTGAATTTTGAAGAAAAGTATCATTTTCCTTGACATATTTTTACTGTGTTTTATTTCAATATTTTAATTGTTCTTTTGTAATGGGTTTCGATTTATTTCCTTAAAGTCTAGTATAATAAGTCGAAAAACGAATCACCTAAAGAATGGGAGAAATTTAGCTAAAAAAATGGATAATACAATTTCGTAAGAGCTTTTATGAGCATGGCTAAGGTCAACGTAACAAAAATAGTGATATGCTTGTCGACTTCTGCAACGCTCGTCAACTCCTGATCGGGGGTTCTTTATTTCCGCACAAAATCACCTGGGAATCTCCTGATGGTCGAACCAAGAATCAAATCGATCACTTTATTATACAGCAGAAATGTTGGAAGTCACTGTGCGATGTTCGTAACGAAAGAAAGGCTGGTGCAGGTAGTGACCATCACTTTCTACTAGGTTTGCTTTGCTTACGAATAGCTGCTGAACAGCGGCGCTCAGAAAATAAAGCAAGGTAGATGCTTTGTATGGCCTAATAAAGGACGCTTACATGGAAGCTGGAACTGAAACTATACCCAGACAGGAAAGAGCTAGAGATTCCTGGATATCCCAAGACACCTGGGACAAAATCACATATCGAAGACCACTTAAAATTAGAATCAATTCAGAAAGCAATGCTCAGCGGATATTGATTCTAAGAAACGAGTATAGAGCATCTCATAAGACGGTGCAGCGGTATGTGAGACTTGAAAATGCGGAACACGCTGCAGGAAGAGGGGACACACGGGAGCTGTATAAAATCACTAACGACATTGTCGGACAGCTTAGTAGCACTTACACTAACCATCCCGTGTAAGATTTGAATATTAACCTTTTAGTGACGATAGAAGATCAGTTATAAAGATGGATGGAGCACTTTTGTGCGCTGCTAAATGATGACCACAATGTACAATTGAATCCACAATTGAACAACATGCGCAGATCTTCTAGGGGTATTGACAGCAGTCAACCAACAAGTGCAGAGATAAGTAATGCGATACATCTTCTAAAGAAAAACAAAGCAGCTGGACTTGATAGTATTCCCGCAGAATTCCTAAAAGCAGATCCTGAGGCAGCTTCATGTATTTTGCTTAAACTCGTGCAGGCTTTCTGGGAGAGTGAAACTTACCCAAGGGGCTGAAAGGATCGAGTTATTGTAAAGTTACCAAAGAAAGGAAACCTCAAAAACTGTAATAATTGGCGCGGTATCACAGTTCTGTCCGTTTTCTGAAGTTAATGGCAACTATTATTTTTGAGAGGATTAAGTCTACCCTCAATAGGCACCGAGCGGGGTTTCGCAGTGGCCGATTGTGCGTCGACCACATCAACTCGAACAATCACCTAAGTACCAATCACCCCTGTACCTAATGTTTGTAGATTTTGAGAAGGAGTTTGATCGGGTCAATCGTGAGATCGCTTATTGAGCTAGGAATCCCTGAGAAAATTGTCACTGTTATTAAAGAATTGTACAAAAACGCAAGGTGTTTTGTGTTGCACAATGGATAGATTTTCCACTCCTTCGATGTGCGTCAAGGAGTGAGACAAGGAGATGTCTTGTCACCGATTCTGATTTTGCTGACGATTGACGATGTGATGACTACCACGATGGGTACAAATGAAAGACACGGTATCCAAAATGGAGTCTGTTTGACAAGATAAGCCACATAGTTTATGCTGACGATATATGTCTCATGGCAAACAACACGGCAGGCTTAAATCAGACGTGTCATTCGCTGCAACTGAAGACAAAAGTAATGACCACGGGCCAAAGCACACAAATTATTCTAAGGCAGTTTTATTATCTGGGAAGTTTTATAGCTCTCAATGGCAGAATGGACCTGGATGTTAACAGTAGAATATAAAAACCCCGTAGTGCATTTAGAATCCTTTCTCCTGTGTAGAATTCTAGCAAAATATCACTACGCACCAAGTTGAAACTCTTCGAATCCAACGTCAAGTCAGAGCTGTTATATACTTCTGAAACATGGAAATGCTCTGTCAACATCTCTAGCAAGCTTTCGTTAACCGTTGTCTGCGCTCTATTCTGAAGATCCGGTGGCCGGAAACCATTTCTAACGTTGAGCTGTAGAATAGGACCGGACAGAAAAAATTGGACGGAGACATCATTCAACGAAAATGCCGTCGGATAGGCCATGCACTGAGAAAACCGGACGACCATTCAGCAAAACAATCCGTCCAATAGAATCCTCAGGGTAATAGACCTGTTGAAAGACCAAAGACAACTTGGAAGTCATCAGTTTTGAAGGACGCTCGGTCTCAAGGTATTCAATACTGGCCACAGCTGAGGTTGGTAGCAGTGAATCGGGATAGGTGGCAGGATCTTATTGCTGCCCTATGCTCCAGAAGGAGTTAAAGCGCTGCTGTACTTGTATATATATACGGAATTAGCAAAGCAACCGTCTTCAGAGTAGTTCATTGAGTGTTCAATATTATCATTGATAAATTTCTCTCTAACACCATTTGGCATACAAAATTGTTCACACATAGCTTCAAAGATTATATCCTTTTAAAGCTGAATTTGTTGACGGTGCCATGATATATATTGATTCACCAATTTTTTCAATGCTAATTTGATCTTAATTAACACAATCCAAGATTTACTTTGCAACTTTTGAAAGTTCAAATTAATTGTTTATTTTGGCAAATCAATAGAAAAAAATGACGCCTGAAGAACGCTTCTTAAAAGTGCAAATCTATGTTGAAAGCTTTGGCTCTTTTTATTTAGTGAATAAACAAAATTGTCATGTGACATCCCCAAAAAACTGATTTTTTGGTACGCTTTATGGGTTGGTGGAATAATTGTTAGGTACTTCTTTAAAAACGGTTCTGTCCCGAACGTTCTAATCAATTGTAACCGCTAAAGACCCAGGCTTACTAAATTTTTGTTTACCAATTAAACATCCATGATCTGCAAAAGCTGTAATTTCAATATGACGGCCGTTGTAACATTACACGCGATTTATTGAAGGAAACCTTTGGTAATCTCATAGTTTCAAGTAAGTTTGCCTCCAAGTGCAATTTAACGTCGCTTAAATATTTTCTGTCCATATAGTCGCTTGTCTACACCGATAAGTTCATAACTATTGATCACTTGAAGGAAAACACTCAACGCGTTATTGCCAATATACGGCCACAACTCTTGACAAAATTAGTTCCTGTATAAGTCCGTCCCTTTCGTGGTAGTCATGTACTCGGAACCATCTTAAAACTACAATACCTGAAGGTTATCTTTAAACAAAAAAGCTAATCATACGTCAATTCAAAAAATTAACTTTGTTTTATTCTATTTCAAAGTTCAATACCTCTAAAAAAACAATCTTTATAATGCCTGGTTTAGGGAGGGCAATTTAAAAAAACATCATCAAATTCGAAATAATTTTGGCAAAATATGAAAATTTAGGAACAAGAAATGTTTTGTCAGAAAAGTTATTGTCAACAATTTGAACTTATTGAATTTTCGATAGTGTTAAATAAAAAAATTAAAAATTGTAAATACTAACCCTAAACGTTTGGTTTTAGGGTAAGAATTTTTCTTAGACCAATCCCGGGTTAAAAAACTCTTTTTAAAGGAACTATACAAATTGTCATTTCATCGCTCGATATGAAAAATTAACTAAAGTTGCCTATTTTGGCCACTTTCATGAAAAGAATCAGGATTAAAGGTACACACAATTGTCAGAAATTTAGACAACTTGTGTCTAACTAATATGAACAAATAAACTACATCGTGCCTGTTGATCTTTCTTAACAAGAATCAATATAAGGTTCAACAATTTTCAAGGAATTTTATTTAATCTGTCATTAAATATAACAAATCGAACAGATAAACGCTGTCAGTTCTTTTTTGTATTCCAAATGTAAGACCTTGTTTAAAAATCGTGCAATGAATTAAGTTAACTATTCGTTCAATTAAACGTTTCATTACTTCCCATTAATTCATTGGCTTGGTATCGGCTTAATCAACTTATAGAAAATATTTGATTTAAATTTGATCTATTAGTAGTACCCATACACTTTTTAAAGCAATAACTTGACTCATAAGCTTTTTTGATTGTTATGCCAAACCCACTTCGATTAATTAACATAAAAGTATTTGTATTTTGTCAATACAAAACAAAAGTAATTAAAATAAAACAACAATAAATGTAGGCGCGTAAATTTGAATTAAACATGAGTCAGACGTCACCGACAAGTTATCGCAAAGTTTAAATCAAAATCCCCCTTCAAAATAGGTTAACAACTTTCAGCTTGAAAGTCCCAAAAATAAACCCATAATAATAATGCTAATTTCGTTATCGATGAATTTATTAAAATAATAATTATTAAACACAGACAAAAACAAAAAACAAAATAAATTCCCTTAAATGTCAAAATATTCAAAAATAAAATAAATTTATTCAAAAAGTGAAACCGCTACTTTGAACAAAAAAAATCTATGTTAGATTCCACCACACTTAACTGTAAACTTTCCAAAAACTAGATACTCATAGATGGACTACCAAAATAACCACTTTATTCTCAAGGCTTTTAAGTATCTACAATCGAGAAGGTAAATGCTATTTGCAATTTTATATCTTGTACTCACAAAACAAAAACACTAATTACTTTAATGGACTTGGCTTAAAAAATAATCAAATAAAAGAAAGAAAAACCCATAACTCACCTTGGCACTGTGACAAAAAGTTTATTTTGCCATCTCTCAACACCTAAAGGTAAATTATTGTGCGGAACATATCGACCTGAGCTAATGGCTTCTTGTTCGGCTTCAGGTGTTGGCCAATCGAAATGCATTTGTTTCCAAGCAAATTTTTCTTGTAATTTCAAAGCACTACCAAGGGCTGCACAAAGTGCCACTAAGAGCAAGGCTTTATATAAATAAGCCATAATTCACCACAAACAAAAAATTATATTTCAAAAAATAAATAAATAAATATTGAAACACTGAAGATCCACTTTATTGTATAAGTCGATACAAAAACAGAAACTAACTCTTATAGTAAACGATTCGAAGACCCGTCGACGACTGTGGCTTTGAGCTGTGTGTCAATTGAACTTAAGTCCAAACTCACCTAAGCTTGAGCTATCAGAATTTTCATGTAGATACGTTCGAAAAAAAAACAAGATTGATCTCTGGTATATCTGCAGGGAGAGCTTAGAATAAGTTGGATATTGTGTGGATTGGTCAGGTCTCGTGGTCATGTTGTTGCGGATGACTGGTTATTGTGCCAATCCAGGGCCGGATTGTCTCAGTAGGATTTACCTACAAAAATGCTTAGACCTGTGGTTTCTCCAGGTAAAATTGTTTTGGAATTTTTCCTTAACTTCACTCATTTAAATTTAAGCCAAAACTATTCAGAAACGTCATAAGCGTCAAAAAACAAATATGGCAAATATCTTAACCACAAACTTCAAATTTTTGTTCACTATTTTCCATAGTTCTGCTATAAAGAAATAAAGTGGTCGAAATGATCCTCTCCACAAAGTGTGTTCTATATTTTAATTTTGAAACACACCTCAATACTTAGCTGTCACTCTTTGACAGTTGTCAATTTACTTGTCATGTTTTTTACAGATGAGATGCAAAAAATAAGATTCGAAACTTAAATTAAAATAAAAAAAACTAACTATAACTTTCACTTGTCAAATGCTTCTGTTCAGTTTTTAGTTCGGCCAAATCACAATCTCGCTAACGGTCGGTCAGGCGTTTATGAACATTCGATTGTATAAACGACTTTTTGTGTCAAAAAGTGCGACCCTTGCATTTGTAAGACGAAACACAGTGCTTGAGTTAAAATTTCAGATTGGGCAGGCTCAGGCAGCATAAGAGACTTTATTTTAATTCATTCTTTAAATTTAAATTTTTACCAAGGCAACTAGTTAGTTTTTTCAAGTGTCATAAACTTTAAACTAGGAAACTTACTTCACTAACGTTTACCTTTAGCTCATCATACAAAACCTGTCAAAAACATTTTAGTCTACGAAACAATCCTTAGGCAAGCTACAAGTCCATCACGATTAAAGAAACATATTACTTATTCCTTTTCGAATTTGATAAAACATCATCACAGAGTAAAAAAGTTCGTTCAACTGAACGAAAAATTATGATTAGTTGTCATTTTGACATATGTTTAATTGACTTAATAGTTTGGGAGATTTTTGTTGCCTAACTTTGTAGTAAACTTCCCAATAAAGTTGCCTTAATTTGGTCGCTCGCCAATCAAATTGTAGAAACTTAAACACGTTTAGAGAACATGTTCAGAACGAAAAAAGTTACACAAAGATCGTTCAATTGAACGAAAAATTATATTTAGTTGTCATTTTGACTTGTAAGTGGAATTGACTTAATAGTTTCTTAAATTGTTGGTGCCTTACTTTGTAGTAAACTTTCCAATAAAGTTGCCTTAATTTGGTCACTCGCCAATCAAATTCTAGAAACTTACACAGTCAGAGAACACGTTCAGAACGAAAATAGTTACACAAAGTAGGAGCTTTGAACGTTCGGATGTTTGACATCTTGACGGTCTGTTTTTAAGTTACTATCAACAAGTTGAACTTTTCATAATAATCAATTGATCACAATAAGTTTGTTCATAAAACGTCAAATTCTTTAACAAGTAAATTGGCAGGTGATATTGTAGGTATAATCAGAATCGATGCAAGCAGAGCTACTGGGGACGAAACTGAATCCTAAAAATGAAATACAAATTAACGTTGATTTGACGTTTTTCATAAGGACAATTTCAACCAATCACATTTCTTTTCCAGAACCGTTGTTGTTTTATTTATTTTTAAAAACGAACAGTAAATAAAATTGTATGCAAACATTATGTTTTTAAAGTTCATGAAATGACTTATGTAATTTTCCATGGGTATAAAAAATCAATGTATTCTTGATCCAGATCTGTCGAAACACAAATGTAACCGTTTTTTGCATTCCATGGGGCAAAATAAATTGATTTATTTTTAATTTAAGATCCAATCTGTAGATGGAAATTTGACAGCTCAATCGCAATAGTTAAAATGTACGAAGTTACACTAATACAATAACAAAAAGAATGCAATTCCAGTTGTGTTCCATGCGCAGCGAAAAAAAATTAATCTTTGAAGGAAATCAGAAATTACCCATGGAAAAACATATTAATGTGCCATCTTTAATATTTCTTTTCGCGATTTTAATTCTTAAGAAAATAAGTGTGAGCTTGATAAAATTTTGAAGTGTCAAAATGATAAAAATCTACTTGAGTGAGTGATTAACTCTATCTTATTTTCGTCTTAGAGAAACGTAAAATAATGAAATGCTTGTCAATAAACTATTTATAAATTTGCTGTCATTTTGATCTTGATTGTTGTGAATAGTAATAATAAATAAATTAAACGTCATGTGAGATGTCAAAAACGTAATAACATTACTGCCGTCAATCTGATGGTTCTGTTTGTTTCATTTATAAAATTGGGTTTGGTTTTCATTTCGAAAGCTTGTCAGATTTTCAAAGACCAAAATTTGACACAACAAAATCAGTCCGGGCCTGTCGATGTCATAAAACTGGTTAAACTGGGATTTTATTTGTCAATTTTTTTTTGTTTGTTTCCTTAATCGCATTGTTTACGATTTGCAGAGTATCACTTTGGGTTTTTGTATTTTTTCAGTTTTTGTTTCAAATTTCCAATACATGTATTTTTGGAACTCTGGCGTGAGCGTGACGAAAATTCATTAGCATTGGATAATCAATTCATTGTTTATGTTATTATGTTACTCTTAAGCTGTCTTGTTTTATGTTTTTTTTTTAAATTAATTTTGGTTTTTTACTTTTTTATGAATGCACGTATGTAGATGATTCATTAAATTAAGTACCTTTTACATTTTGTATGTTTAAAGACGTCAATCAATGTGATTGAAAAGATTCTGATAGCTTGTTGTGTGTTTTTTTTTTTTATTTCTTTATAGGAAAAGTTCATTGTCACAAAATTGAAATTGGAATTAAATAAATGTTACGATGACAGTGGCGGTGACGGTGGTGGTGGTGCGATGCGGTGCGGCTTGACAGACATTAATTTCTAATTTGTAGAAACATATGTACAGATGGAGATAGAGATTCTTTGTGGTTTTGAAGATTTAATTGATTTATTTTTTATGTGTACATATAAAGTAATTAAATTACCCACGACTGAGTGTTTTGTTATTTAATTTAAAATCGTTGCCGGAACGGTTAGGGTTATGATTTAATGTTATTTGTTGTTCATTGGTTTGCTGCCTTTTAGCGATAATATACTAATTGATTAAAATTTTCGGGGCATTAGGTCAGAAAATACCTTTGCGGTAGGTAGTTAGATAGGTTTAGGTTAAAAGGGTTTCTTGATATTTTTAATTGAATTTTGGACGCATATCATCACAAATATGTTAATATTTTGGTGGTTAACTGGCATTGCCACAACGTGAGATAACACGGCCATTTGCAAAAGAGCTATTGCTTCGATAGCTGGGTGGCAAGTGTCATCGTCCTGTTAAAATAACGTATGGGGCATATCTTCCAAATCGGGACATAGAAAGTTCGTTATCATCTCACAATAGGTCAGTGCCTGACCAGCCTCATTTTATACAAAATATGGCCCGATGATGCCGCCAGCCCTTAAACCGCATCAAGCAGTCACTCTTTGTGGGTGCATTAACTTTTTACTACGCCCAAATGCAGTAATACTGCTTATTGACGAATCCACTGAGGTGAAAATGTGTTTCACTTAAGATGAATTTCTTCAAAAATTGTTCATCAACAACGAGCGTGAGAGTTGAGGTGGATATCTCTTCAGCCACGTCTCCTTCAGACCACGTTGGCTCAAATTTTAGCTTTTGCACGATTTTTCCGATTGGTCGCAGATTTTGACATTTAAATTGACCAAAACAATTACGAAGTGCACGCTATGTGTTTTGATTTGAACGTCCATTTTTATAATAAGCTTGAATAGGTTTGACGAGTTTTTCGATCGTGTACATTTCCATGGTATCTCTAAAAGCCTTTTTTAACCCAAAAATATGATTTTTCTGTTTCTAGAAAAAGAGAATCGAAACAGAACACAATCACAAAATTGAAATGTGATTTTGAATTACATACAGCAACATTTCACCAATTTCAAATTCGATAATATTTGTTCCAATGTTTTTTCATCTTCCAGATTATCAATCAAAGGTGTCAATAAATATGTTCATGTTATGTTTTTACTGATCCGGCTAAATTATTGATTTTGCATTAAATATTAAGTCATGTGCTCCACTATATATGATTGATCGAAAACGGTACTTTATTATGCTATCACTTTTAAGCAAATTAATTCTTTATGGTCATTTGTTGAATGACCCCGTGTTTGTGCTGAAAAAAAAATAGAAATAGAACGAGAGTTGATGACAATCTCAAAAATGAAGGCAACTCAATGGCAGAAATTGCAGGCCTAATGAATTGTTCAAAAAAGAAAGTATTTACCGCCATTCATTCATTCGACCCTAAAGTAAACTGGAAACTAAATATTGAAGTACGGGTTAAGAAGGGCTGTGTTGCCTTCTACGCCTGCAGCAAAACTTTTGTCAAAAGGTGGTGACTTCAGTCGGAGATGATTTTATGGACGTACACAGCCATAGTACGTCCAATCTTAACATAAGGTTCGATTGTGTAGTGGCCTGCTCTTAGCAAAGCCTATAATATTGATAAGATAAAGAAGGTTCAGAGAACAGCTTGCGTGGGCACCACAGGGGCCATGCGTACTTGCCCAACGGACACCTTAACGTTATTTTGGATCTTCTACCAATCGACCTTTTTATTAAATACATAGTTTCCTGCAGCACTATTAGGCTGATGAAATCAAACAGCTGATTGTCAAAACCTTATGGTTACAGCAACACAACGAAATTGATTCCCTCAGATATTATCTTGGTAGACACTGACTACTGCACTCCTACTTTAAGCCTTGGTAAGGGTTGTAAGGTTATTTTCCCATCCAGAGAACATTGGGAGGATGACATCGTGTCAATAGGTTTCGACACAACCTTCTTTGCTGACGGCTCAAAGATAGATAGAGTGCAGAGTTGGTTCTGGGATCTTTTCTAAATCCCTAAATGTAGCCAAATCCTTAAGGCTTCCTGACTTTGCTAGCGTTTTTCAGGCTGAACTGCTGGCAATAAGGGAGGCATGTAAGACACTTAAACAAAACCCAAACCAAAACCGAATTCGGCTATCTTTACAGACAGTCAGGCAGCTGTCAAAGCCATTAACTCGGCCATATCCTCATCTAAATTGGTTCAGCAATGTCGCAATGAGCTTGCGAGCTTGAATATTAACCTCGGTGTCATCCTGATCTGCGTTCCGGGTCATAGTGGTACCGTGGAAAATGAACGGGCTGACGAGCTAGCCAGGCAAGGATCGGCTCTTCATAACTCACTTGCGGAAATGGTTAACATTTCTCTTGGTGCTATGAAGCGTAAAATATTTTCTATCTACCAAACTGAATCAAAACGAAGGTGGAGCATTATATCTAGGAAGATATAGCCCACCTATAATAAAACCCGTACAAACGATCTATTATGCAGGCCAAGGCAAGACATAGCCAGGATTGTTGCGGTTTGCACGGACATTGGCCGATAGGAGTTCATGCAGAGAAGTTGGGTATCCCTTACAACACCTTTTGCCGTAGCTGTAGTGACCAAAGAGAAAGTGAAACGATAATCCATTTCCTCTGCAAATGTCCTGCTTTGGCAAACACTAGAATAAAATACTTTGGAAAAGCATTCTTTCACGAACTTGATGAGCTATCTAAGACAAAGATTAGAGACCTAATCTTTTTTCTCAATGCGACAAAATGGCTCTAACATAATCGCTTTGAAGCTTCTCTATAAATCTATCCCTTTCAATCAAAGCTCAAACGAATTTTTGGTATCAAAATGGCTACAAAAACTACAGCGCTAATTTGAACTCAGGCTAGGTTGCCTTGAGATCGCTGTTTTTCGGCTTTAGGTGTGGGACCAATTTATTGGATTAAGGATGTTTTGACGGCCACGGGTTACGTTAGTGTGGGAGTATATGCAGGACAATGACCCCAAACAATCACCCCGAGTCGCAAAACAGTAGTTCAAGGACAACAAAGTCCATCTTATGGAATGGAGGTCCCAATCCCCGGGCTTAAATCCCATAGAAAATCTATGTGAAATATTCAAAAAGAGACTTGGTGGATTTAAACCAAAAAATAAAGACGAGCTGTGGGAAAAAGTGAAGGAAGAGTGGTTCTCCATTGAGCCCTTCATTTGTGTCAAGTTAGTGGACTTCATGGGTCGCAGGTGCACCTAAGTACTGGAAAATCGTTTATATAAAACAAAATATTTAATTCCAATGGAAATAAATTGAGTTAATTTTTTGTTATTTTAATTTTGAATCAAGTTTTTTCTTTTCTCTATTATTGAAAGCGTACTTGAATATACTTTAAATACAAAACTTAACATTAAAAAAATAATGCATTTCAAGGAAGGAAATTTAAACATTACCAATAAAACAAGTCGTTTTTATTATTTTTCCACGACTGTATATCAAACTGCCATAGTAATGATATACTTAGTTACAGTCTTAGTCCGGTAGTTCTGCTTATAACGTATCATCCGAGGTAAACACGGGTCTGATGATATTTCGATGAAAACTCTATCAGTAAAAATACGAAGTTGCTTGTTATACACTTGTTTAAGTTCTTCTGTTTACTAAACTTTAAAAGCCTTTAAAAGTCCTAAGTTCATATGCAAAATATGGTCCCTTTGCTTAAGACAAAAATACTATTTAAAGTAGCAATATTCTCAATTCTTCACCTTCAACACCCCAAATTCGACTCCTATTGCTGGCCAAACAATTACCTTACGACGACCCAAAAGTACTAAAGTTTTGTGAACCGTTCCAAAACAAAGTTCAGCGTTTTCGTAGTGTAGTTTAACAATTTCAATGCTTAATCGTGTATCGATCCATTTTTAGTAATTGCGTAGTTAATTCTTGTAATATATCAAAAGATGATAGTTTCTCAAGTCTCAAAATGGCGGGCCACACTGGAAAGGATGTCTGAGAAACTGCAAGAAAAACCAATTTTTTGTAAAAGGTATTTTTTTAGACGGGCAGTTTTCAAGAAGAAATACAATTGATGTCATGACTCATAACTAAGAATTATAATATTATTAAGAACCTAGTTTACATTATATTTCAAAAATGATTTTGGGTAAGTGGTTTGCTCGAATTAATTGGCCCAATACGAATACCAATTGTGTCCGTATGATAGTATTAACTCGCCGAATATTATTTTTTTTAAGGGGTCAATCATCTCAGGCTTAGTTGCGTTTTTCTTCTTCTTCGTTCCGGTTGCTAGTAGCAACACTTTAACTCCTCCTGGAGCATAAGGTGGCAACCAGTTCCTTTCATCTCTCTATCTATTCCTAGCACGATACCTCAGCTGGGACCACGTCTCCAAGTTTTAGGGCCGAGCTTCCTTCATGACAGATGATCTTCATGTTTCTCTTGACTTTCCAGGCAGCTTCTACATTGAGGATTCCATTGAAAGCATTGCTTTACTATGTTGGCTTCCGACTTCATCAATGTATGGCCAATCCAGCGTGACTTTCTTTGCACGATGTCAACATCCATTTTTGTTTGCCCAGCCCTGAGCCACAGTTCATGTTTCGCAGGCATATAGCAGCACGGATTTTACGTTGGACTCAAACCACTTTAACTTGGTGCGGGAAAACATTCCGCATGAACTACCGGCTTTATTTATTCTATTGGTGACATCCAGGTCCGTTCCAATATCGAGTGCCAAATGGCTTAATGTTTCCTTCAGGTGCCATTGGATACCCTGTCTCTCGTGTTCACCCACCGTAGCAAGAACAGAATCGGTGACAATACATCACCCCGACTCACTCCCTGTAGCACTTCAAATGCGTCGGAATGCTGTCACTTGTGCAAAAAGGAACACATTGCGTTGTTGTAAGACTCTTTTATTACTGCAACAATTTTATCAGGAATGCCTCTAGCAACAAGCGATCTCCAGATAACATCACGACTTAGGCGATAGAAGGCCTTTTCAAAATCGATGAAAATAAGGTCGACACATGATCGACCACTGCGAAATCCCACTTGATGCCTCTTGAGCGTAGACTTGATCTAAGATTTTATTCTCTCGAGAATGATGGTAGCCATTAACTTTGGAATTACGGACAGAATAGTGATTCCATGCCAGTTATTCAAGTTCTTAAGATCACTTTTTTTTAGTAGCTTGTCGATTACCCTGTCTTTCCTTCCTTTCCTTGATCCTTCCATCTCCGCAATTGATCCTCCATTGACACTAAAAGACGTGTCACGAACAGGGTGGTTGACGATATTTTGTTGGCCTACAAGATCTTTAGTGATTTTGTTCAGCATCCTCGCGTTACCTCTTCTATCAGCTTCCTCAGCGCTTTCTGCCAATTTGTTTAATCTGGCCCTCCTATTTCGTCTAACACACCTCTGCACTACCTTTTGAGCTGCTCTATACTCACTTCCCAAAACCGTTTTCTGATGAGCATCACTTTCATTATTTGTATTTATTTTGAGTGCTCTGCGGTTTGTAATTTTGTTCCAGTTGACTTAGGATATCCACAAATCCTTATCTCTAGATTGCTTCGGTACCGTTTCAGATCCAGCTTCAATATAAACTCTTTTTGTCGTGCCCCACAACGTCTCAATGGGAACATTTGTGTTTAACCCTCATTTGACAACTTGTCGTTAAGAGTGTTTGCAAAATCACGACAAGTATTTGGGTCACTTAAAGCGATTGTATTATATTTTTGTCTGGTTGCCGTGTCTGTACGTCTCCGGATAGCAGCTGTTTGCAGTCGAATTGTCGCTAATAGCAGATGCTGGTCGCCTCCTGCATCTGCACGTCTCTCGTTCCTTACATCGTGATTTCCTCCATCGTTGTTGTATAATAAAATGTTCGATTTGGTTTTCGGTTCGACCATCAGGGGATACCCAGGTAACTTTGTAGCAGGTCTTATGTGGGAAAAGTTCCACCTACCACCAGCTGACGGGCATTATAAATGTCGACCAGCATATCACCATTGTCATGCCGTGTCTATCCATAATTCGCTCAAGGATTGTGTTATCCGATCCAACTTTGGCATTAAGGTCCCCCATTATGATAGTTATGTCATCCTTTGGCTGTAGACCGTGTTCAGTTGAGCGTTGAATGAGCTTTTGTTTTCTTCTGCTGCATCATTTGTCAGAGCGTAACACTGGATTGATGAGGAGTTTGCGAATTCTGGACTTAAACCTAGCCGAAACTAGTTCCCAGGCAATAAAGCTTTTTTTAACCTTATTATTCAGCGTTATGCCAACACCATTCAATCTTTCACCGCTACCTGTGTCATCCTCCCCAGAATACATCATCCACATCCGCTTTGTTCTGTGCTCTCTTTTTCCCCTCCACTTCGTGTTACTCAGCCCATGTTAGTCAGCTCAAGTTGGGTATTGTCATTCCACGTTCCACTTGTTCATAAATGCCCTATCCATACAAAGACCGAATGTTCCATGCTCCGACTCTTGAGTTTTTTCGATAGTCGAAAGTATTGTCCCTAGTTCTATTTGTGAGATTTCGGTTTCTAATTGCCGTTGTTCTCGCTCCACTAGGTGTTTTCCCAAATGTGGTTAACTCCATAAGGTGTTAACTACATTATACAAACAAGCCTTAAATTCCACAGACACACCCACTTTGGATGGTCGAACACATACAATAAAACAAGGACGCTCAAATGTGGGAAAACAGACGCCTTTTGTAGCCGCCCAATACGGATACAGACGCTACCTTCTGCTGCCGTTGTCCTTCTAGAAATAGGCTCATCCGCTACCAGTCTACCATGCCATTGACCATGAGTTGCAGTTCTTCCGCCTTTAGGGAGGTTTTCTTCAACCCAAGGACATGTCTGTGCCCATGCTGGTTTGCTCGCTTATACCGGTAGCCATTTGGTCTCCTTTATGTGCGTTAACGCGACCTAGAGCTCTCCAGTACTCTTAGAGACGTGTTAAATCGAAGATCTTTTAAGTCACGCCATAATGCCAGATAATGCGTTCACCAAAAAGTGCCTTCAATAAATTGATTGTTTCTTTGCGTGCGTAAGGTGAGGCGAACAATTATTTTGGTAATTAATTTGGACGATTTGCAAACGGTGGTCAATATGAAAAGAAATCGCTTGAAACCACAGAGCTAAACGTAGCTCATATGGAGCAAGTCAATTCCGTTATAACCAGAGAAAATATTTTGTGGGCCATCAATACTTTTTCTCCACATAAATCCCCAGGCTGGATGGCATACTGCCAGTTATGCTTCAAAAGTTGCATGATGTGGCAGCTCCATGGCTGGAACAAATCTTTAAAGGATGTCTCCTTCTCAAACATGTGCCCATGTCGTGGAGACAGGTCAAAGTAGTTTTTATCCCGAAAGTGGGTAGGCGAGGTCACGATTCAGGGAAGGATTTCAGACCAATAAGCTTAACATCTTTTGTGCTTAAAACCTTGGAGCGCATTCTTGATTACCATATTAGAGAAATCCTAGTTGGACGACTGGCATACTGCCAGTTATGCTTCAAAAGTTGCATGATGTGGCAGCTCCATGGCTGGAACAAATCTTTAAAGGATATCTCCTTCTCAAACATGTGCCCATGTCGTGGAGACAGGTCAAAGTAGTTTTTATCCCGAAAGTGGGTAGGCGAGGTCACGAATCAGGGAAGGCTTTCAGACCAATAAGCTTAACATCTTTTGTGCTTAAAACCTTGGAGCGCATTCTTGATTACCATATTAGAGAAATCCTAGTTGGATGACCTCTCGAAAGCTCTCAGCATGCTTATCTTAAGGGCAAATCTTCGGAGATTATGGTAGTGCGTACTGTAGAACAAACAATCCATTATAAAGAATTTACTCTTTCCACCTTCCTAGACATAGAAGGTACTTTTAACAACGTTCTTACAGAATCCATAGAAGAATAGCTCGTTGAGTTCGTTGTAGAAGACTTCATTCGAGAATGGATTATTTCCATGCTCAGTGGTAGGAAGATTCGAGCCTCTCTAGGCAATACAATCGCAACAAAACACGTGAGTAGGGGAACACCCAGGGTGGTGTTCTTTCGTTTTTCTATGGCTTCTGGTCATGGATACAATTTTCGTTAAATTAGAGAGATGTGGAGTGAAGGTGGTAGCCTACGCGGATGATTTGGTGCTATTGGTGTCAGGAAAGTACACCTCTGTGATTAGTGAAATCACGGAGTCAGCTTTGAAGAAAGTTAGCAACTGGGCCACTAGTTGTGGACTAGGAGTTAACCAAAGTAAAACTGAACTGTTGCTCTTTACCACCAAAACTAAAGTACCGCCCTTCACGCTACCTCGACTCAATGGTCAAATTCTATCATTGTCTTCCAGTGCAAAATATTTGGGAATTATACTCGACCCTAAACTAAACTGGAAACTAAATATTGAAGTACGGGTTATGAAGGCCTGTGTTGCCTTCTACGCCTGCAGCAAAACTTTCGGCAAAAAGTGGGGACTTCAGTCGAAGATGATTTTATGGACGTACACAGCCGTAGTACGCCCTATTTTAACATATGGTTCGATTGTGTGGTGGCCTGCTCTTAGCAAAGCCTATAGCATGGCACCACAGGGGCCATGCGTACTTGCCCAACGGACGCCTTAAACGTTATTTTGGATCTTCTACCAATCGACCTTTTTATTAAATACATAGTTTCCCGCAGCGCTGTTAGGCTGAAGAAATCAATCAGCTGGTTGTCAAAGCCTTATGGTCACAGCAACACAACGAAATGAATTCCCTCAGATATTATCTCGGTAAACACTGACTACTGCGCTCCTACTTTGAGCCTTAGTAAGGGTTTTAAGGTTATTTTCCCATCCAGAGAAGATTGGGAGGATGGCATCGTGTCGATAGGTTTCGACAGAACCTTCTTTGCTGACGGCTCAAAGATGGAGTGCGGAGTTGGTTCTGGGATCTTTTCTAAATCCCTAAATGTAGCCAAATCCTTTAGGCTTCCTGACTTTGCTAGCGTTTTTTAGGCTGAACTGCTGGCAATAAGGGAGGCATGTAAGATACTTAAACAAAACCCAAACCAAAACCGAATTCTGCTATCTTTGCAGACAGTCAGGCAGCTGTCAAAGCCATTAACTCGGCCTCATCCTCATCCTCATCTAAATTGGTCCAGAAATGTCGCTTTGAGCTTGCGAGCTTGAATATTAACCTCGGTGACACCCTGATCTGGGTTTCGGGCCATAGTGGTATCGTGGGAAATGAACGGGCTGACGAGCTAGCCAGGCAAGGATCGGCCCTTCATAGCTCACTTGCGGAAATGGTTAACATTCCTCTTGGTGTTATGAAGAGTAAAATCTTTTCTATCTACCAAACTGAATCAAACCGAAGGTGGAGCAATTTACCCAACTGCATTATATCTAGGAAGATATGGCCCACCTATAACAAAACCCGTCCAAACGATCTTCTATGCAGGCCAAGGCAAGACATAGCAAGGATTGTTGCGGTTTGTACCGGACATTGGCCTATAGGAGTTCATGCAGAGAAGTTGGGTATCTCTTACAACACTTTTTGTCGTAGCTGTAGTGACCAAAGAGAAAGTGAAACGATAATCCATTTTTTCTGCAAATGTCCTGCTTTGGCAAACACTAGAATAAAATACTTTGGAAAAGCATTCTTTCACGAACTTGATGAGCTATCTGAGACAAAGATTAGAGACCTAATCTTTTTTCTCAATGCGACAAAATGGCTCTAACATAAACGCTTTGAAGCTTCTCTATAAATCTATCCGTTTCAATCAAAGGTCAAACGAGTTTTTGGTATCAAAATGGCTACAAAAACTACAGCGCTAATTGGATCTCAGGCTAGGTTGCCTTGAGATCGCTGTTTTTCGGCTTTAGGTGTGGGACCAATTTATTGGATTAAGGATGTTTTGACGGCCACGGGTTACGTTAGTGTGGGAGTATATGCAGGACAATGACCCCAAACAATCACCCCGAGTCGCAAAACAGTAGTTCAAGGACAACAAAGTCCATCTTATGGAATGGCCGTCCCAATCCCCGGGCTTAAATCCCATAGAAAATCTATGTGAAATATTCAAAAAGAGACTTGGTGGATTTAAACCAAAAAATAAAGACGAGCTGTGGGAAAAAGTGAAGGAAGAGTGGTTTTCCATTGAGCCCTTCATTTGTGCCAAGTTAGAGGACTTCATGGGTCGCAGGTGCACCTACCAAATTTGGCGCCTATTGCTGGCCAAACAATTACCTTACGACGACCCAAAAGTACTAAAGTTTTGTGAACCGTTCCAAAACAATGTTCAGCGTTTTCGTAGTGTAGTTTAACAATTTCAATGCTTAACCGTGTATCGATCCATTTTTAGTAATTGCATAGTTAATTCTTGTAATATATCAAAAGTGGATAGTTTCTCAAGTCTCAAAATGGCGGGCCACACTGGAAAGGATGTCTGAAAAACTGCAAGAAAAACCAATTTTTTGTAAAAGGTATTTTTTTAGACGGGCAGTTTTCAAGAAGAAATACAATTGATGTCATGACTCATAACTAAGAATCATAATATTATTAAGAACGAGTTTACATTATATTTCAAAAATGATTTTGGGCAAGTGGTTTGCTCGAATTAATTGGCCCAATACGAATACCAATTGTGTCCGTATGACAGTATTAACTCGCCGAATATTATTTTTTTTAAGGGGTCAATCATCTCAGGCTTAATTGCGTAGACAAACGAGTTCACATAACTGTACCAAAAAATAGTTTTTCTTCTTCTTCGTTCCGGCTGCTAGTAGCAACACTTTAACTCCTCCTGGAGCATAAGGTGGCAACCAGTTCCTTCCGTCTCTCTATCTATTCCTAGCACGATACCTCAGCTGGGACCACGTCTCCAAGTTTTAGGGCCGAGCTTCCTTCATTACAGATGATCTTCATGTTTCTCTTGACTTTCCAGGCAGCTTTTACATTGAGGATTCCATTAAAAGCATTGCTTTACTATGTTGTCATCCGACTTCATTAATGTATGGCCAATCCAGTGCGACTTTTTCTGCACGATGTCAACATCCATTTTTGTTTGCCTAGCCCTGAGCCACAGTTCATCGTTAGATATGGTTTGGGGCCACCGGATGTTCAGGATGTAATCTAGACAGCGGTTGACAGAAGTTTGCAACCTTCTCGAGATGTCAGCAGATCTTTTTCCACGTTTCACAGGCATAAAGCAGCACGGATTTTACGTTGGACTCAAATAACTTTAACTTGGTACGGAGCGCTATTTTCCTGGAGTTCCACACTTTAGAAAGCATGACATGCATGCCATATAACTTCAAAGAAAGTTGAACTGGGTGACCTCTTCTACTGCCACTTGTCTCACAATAACCTGTTGGTGTTGGTTTCGGCTGATGTGCAATAACTTAGTATTACTGGCATTAAACCTTAAGGTAACCACCTCCCCATCTTCTTGTAGAGAGTGGCACATTTGGCTGAGGTCTTGATTTCTGTTTGCCACTTAGCATATGTCGTCAGCATAGTCCAAATGGATTAATGTTTCCTTCAGGCGCCATTAGATACCCAGTCTCTCGTGTTCACCCACCGTAGCAAGAACAGAATCGGTGACAATACATCACCCTGTCTCACTCCCTGTCGCACTTCAAATGCGTCGGAATGCTGTCCATTGTGAACAACGGAACACATTGCGTTGTTGTAAGACTCTTATATTACAGCAACAATTTTATCAGGAATGCCTCTAGCAACAAGCGATCTCTAGATAACATCACGACTAACGCGATGGAATGCCTTTTTAAAATGGACGAAAATGATGTAAAGGGGTGAATGTTACTCCGACTATTGTTCAAGAATGATTCGCAAGGTGTTAATGTGGTCGACACATGATCGACCACAGCGAAATCCCGGTTGATGCCTCTTGAGCGTAGACTCAATCTTAGATTTTATCCTCTCGAGAATGATGGTTACCATTAACTTTAGAAATACAGACATATAATAGTGATTCCACGCCAGTTATTGCAGTTCTTAAGATCACATTTTTTTGGTAGCTTGTCGATTACCCCGCCCCTTCATTTTCTGGGAAAGGTTTCGTTTTCCCAAACAGACTTAATAAATGGCAACAAAATACCGGCAGCCAAGTCGGGGTCTGCTTTCAGCAATTCGGCCTTGTTGTTGTATCGCGATTCTTATTTCCGTGCATGTCGGGTGGTCAATATTAATGCTTCTGGTAGATCTACGTATGTCCGGAAGTGGAGGATTTGCACTAGCGTTTGCATTTGCATTCTGGTCATCGCTCAGCAATGTAAAGAAATGCTCCTTCCATCTCCGCAATGGATCCTCCATTGACACTAAAAGACTACAGTGCGTGTCACGAACAGGATGGTTGACGATATTTTGTTGGCCTACAAGATCAGCTTCCTCAGCGCTTTCTGCCAATTTGTTTAATCTGGCCCTCCTATCTTGTCTAACACACCTCTGCACTACCTTTTGAGCTGCTCTATACTCACTTCCCAAAACCGTTTTCTGATGAGCATTACTTTCATTATTTGTATTTATTTTGAGTGCTCTGCGGTGTGTAATTTTGTTCCAGTTGACTTAGGATATCCACAAATCCTTATCTCTAGATTGCTTCGGTATCGTTTCAGATCCAGCTTCAATATAAACTCTTTTTGTCGTGCCCCACAACGTCTCAATGGGAACATTTGCGTTCAACCCCCCATTTTACACCTTGTCGTTAAGAGTGTTTGCAAAATCACGACAAGTATTTGGGTCACTTAATGCGATTGTATTATATTTTTGTCTGGTGCCGTGTCTGTACGTCTCCGGATAGCAGCTGTTCGCAGTCGAATTGTCGCCAATAGCAAATGCTGGTGGCTTTCTGCATCTGCACGTCGCACATCGTGATTTCCTCCATCGTTGTTGTATTATAAAATGGTCTATTTGGTTGTCCGTTCGACCATCAGGAGATATCCAAGTAACTTTGTGGGAAAGGGTTCCACCTACCACCAGCTGACGGGCATTCCACTTGTTCATAAATGCATTGTCCATACAGAGACTGAATGTACCATGCTCCGACTCTTGAGTTTTTTCGATAGTCGAAAGTATTGTTCCTAGTTCTATTTGTGAGATTTCGGTTTCTAGTTGCCGTTGTTTTCGTTCCACTAGGTGTTTTCCCGAATGTGGTTAACAACACTATCTGCATAATGTGTTAACTACATTTTACAAACAAGTCTTAAATTCGACAGAAACACCCACCTTTTGGATGGTCGAACAAGGACGCTCTAATGTGGGAAAACAGACGCCTTTTGTAGCCGCCCAATACGGATACAGACGCTTCCTGCTGCTGTCGTTGGCCTTCTAGAAATAGGCTCATCCGCTACCAGCCTACCATGCCATTGACCATGACTTGCAGTTCTTCCGCCTTTAGGGAGGTTTTCTTCAACCCAAGGATAAGTCTGTGCCCATGCCCGCAATGCTGGATTGCTCGCTTATACCGGTAGCCATTCGGTTCCCTTTATATGCGTTAACGCGACCTAGAGCTCTCCAGTACTCTTAGAGACGTGTTAAATCGAAGATCTTTTAAGTCACGCCATAATGCCAGATAATGCGTTTACCAAAAAGTGCTTTCAATAAATTGATTGTTTCTTTGCGTGCGTAAGGTGAGGCGAACAATTATTTTGGTAATTAATTTACACGATTTGCAAACGTTGCTCAATATGAAAAGAAAACCAAACTGAGCATACACCAAGTGACAGCTGTGAAAAAGATTAACTCCAATGAAAGTATTGCCAGATTTAAGGCCACTAGTCTAAGCAAAATTCCCATTACTTCAGTTTTGACAACTACAAAATGTTCAGCATTTTTTAAATGAATCTCAACAATTTCGAAGCGTTATTGATTCGTGCACCGATTTCTGTCAATACATTTTAAGTACACAAGTTAGTGTATTATTGACAAAGGATGACAGTTTCAAAAGTGGCCATTAAAAAAGAAAACCCTCTACTTTACATACCGAAACTGTAGAGAACTTTCATGTGAACAAAATTTTAAAATCAATGACCATTCGCAACTGCTCGAGAAGTCAAGTTTTTAAAGTTTGAAGGTTTCTAATGTAACCACTCCTAGCGCCTTCCTATTTTTCTTTTCTTTTGGCAATTCTCGTCTTACTTTCATATTCCATAAGTTTGCCATATCATAAAGACACAACACTAAGTGCTGTAACAACTTCCTCGAAGACCTCACCCAATTTAATTACTCCTATAAGTTATTCATTTCTTTTCAATTCTGCTTGTACTCAATTTCATTTTTATTAATTGGTTTTGATAACATTAAAAATGTATATGATGGCCACATGTTGCTGTCCTTGATTTGTATAAAATTACCAGTACTACCACTAACCCACAACAAGAACTTTCTCCCCATAATTTAACATACTGTGTTTCGCTTTTGAACCTTTTCTTTTCTTTAACAAAGATAACCTTAACCTAAAAAGAAGAAAATCAAAACCAATTGCACCGAATACCTTCAACCGAACTAACCACACTAAAACCTAAAAGAAAATTAAAAGAAGCTAGAAGTAAGTTTCAACACATGTACTGTAGATAGGATAGACTGTAAATATTTTATAGAAAAATAAAATTGAACCTCTTAAAGGACATTTTCCTGGTACCTATGTTCTCCAGTTCATGTTGTAAAGAACGAAGGAAGGCAATTGTTGCAGTTACCCAAACCACTTCTCTATAGACTCTCCTTTTCCTATGCAATGTCATTCTCAGAAAGCTTTCACCAATCAACAATTCCTAGCTTCCTTTTTGCCATGACCTCTTCAAATACAAACTATAAACTGAAAGACTCCAAAAGCCCATATACTCTTCGGTCTTATGTCCATAGAAAAGTTCCAATGGTTTTGATACAGTTTCATGTAATCTTGATCCACTTTACAAAAAGAGCTAGAGCAAAGGCAAATGTGTTTTAAGAATGAAAGAAAGAGACACCAAAAGATAGAGAATAGGGACAGGGAGAGATAGCAACAAAATGCGAGTAGATATTCACATTCAATGGAAGACTCTAGGTCAAATGTAGTAAGTTTAACTCACAATCACAAAGGTTTAGCTATAGGTACCTATGAAGGAAGAATGAACTTTTTAAGGCATCACCATAGTCTCTTGACATACAAACAAATTATCCTGGACATTTTCACTCGACCCCAAGCTAATAAACTATTTAGAAAGAGGAACTTCCCTTCCATGCCATATGAACCAAGAACCAACTAAAGCAACATGCACAAATTACTACAATCACAATGCACTAGCCTACATAACATAAACCTGCACTACTATCGTATGTACATGCATCTAACCTCTACTATGTTATGTATGGAAGGACATTTCGGTGTGACAAGTTTGTATCATCTACACGTGGCTTAAAATCACATAGCATACAGTTAGGGCAGTGGGAATTTTCAAATCACTTATGTTGACTTGTGTGGCTCCCAAAAATATGCAAACACTTGTGTGTGTGGTGTGTCAAATTAAGACGATTTTACACTTCACGTATGTACATATCTACTAGTTATGTACATAATGAAAGTGGTAGAATTTTTTAATAAATAAAATTGTGATTCTATTCTTGAGGGGTTATAATTTGAAGAATTTAAGTCACAATGTTGAATTTAACCTCCATCCGTAATTAGATGGGGGGCTCTGGTCCCCCAAATGAGCAAGGACAAAAATGAATGCATCTACGCTATTTAGAAAAATATAGTCAAAAATAATAATGAACACAAATAAACAAGTGAAGTTAACTCATTTTAACATGTTACCTCATTTGTCACGAGCACTAACGATAGATATTAGAAAATAAAAAAGAGGCTGTGGTACGACCCATATTGATAACTTTCGTTCGTCGATATTTCTCAATGTTTTTCAAAGCTTTAATAAGAACATTTGATGTAACATAAAAAAGCCGTTAGGGGTTTTCACCCAAAACTATAACACCCAAATCCTTAAATTCGTCACAAAGACCGAACAATTAATAAAAAAAAACCTTGAAAGCGAATCACGAATGGCTGAAAAAATTCAAATAAATGAAAGACCAAATTGTTAGTAATCATTTTTCTCAATAGAATTTTTTATTTTGGTTCTAATGATATATGGGTTGGAGTTTGTGACATTTATTTTGGGTATTATGGCGATTATGATTTCATATGTCATATAACCCAACAACATATAGCCCAAATCATAAATTGACATAAGGCCCAAACATAGAAATATTGTACAAAATATCGCTAAGGAAAGTCGTGTCACAAGCCCAAAAAAAAATGTCCACCCGGCTATTTCGCTTTTTGAAAGCGAATTAAGGCCAAGCATTTTTATTACGCTTTCTTGACTTTCCGAGTTTTTGGGCTATCTGACATTTTTTTGGTTAATGTTTGCGTTTGAGCGATAAAATTTCAAACTTAAAATGTCGTACTGCCCAAAATAAACAAAAATTTTGTCAGAACGTCCAAATGTTGAAACGAATGACATCTTTTGGTCGATTTGTCAATAAGTCGTTATGTTATTTCAAAATTTATTTGGGGAATATGACATTGATTCTTGGCTTTGTGGCGTTTTCTTTTGAAAAATGTTTTAGCCGGTAGAGCCATTTTTAAGCGATATGACATTTTCTATCTTCGTATCTTGGCGTTATTTTATTGGTCAATGAGACTGAACGCTTCCTATTATTTTGAATTTCATAAGACCAAAGCAAATTTTTAACGTCCAAAGGTTTGGTAATATTGCCGAAATCGTACAACAACAAAATTTTAAGAACACCGTTTTTGGTGCAATGCCATTTTTAATTAGGGAAAAGATCTAACGCCATTTTAAAATTTTGACAGTTGATATCGTTCATATTATTAAAATGGAATCTGTAAAATTGACTCCCATTTATTCAGTTTGTTAAAACTTCCTTTTCCTGATCGTCCGTCGATATTTCTCAAAGTTTTACAAAACTTTACTAACAATATTTTTTGTGCAAGATAAAAAAGTTTAAAGTCAATATCTTTCTCTGTTCTCAAAAGACTTTATTCGAAAACTGTTTTTAGTTGTTTGTTTTTGTTAAACCAATAGTTTGCATATGATAAAATAAGTTTGACTTCAATATCTGCGATGTTTTTGTCGAGAATCAATTTTTACTAATTTTAAAAGCATTCTTTAAAGATTTTTGGATATCTGACTGTATTTTTGAAAAAATTATTTATTGGTTCTGCATTTGTTATAGCATTAGCGTGATGTTATACAGCATTAAGCCTTTCTTAAAAAGTAGGATATCTAATACTGAAATCATTTTTTAATCGGACCAATAGCTCCTGAGATTAGCGTTTTTAAAGAAACAAACAAGACACAAGCAAATCATTCCGTAAATTCTAATACAGTGGAACATCCCTAAGTCGAACTCTCAAAATGAAAGAAAAAAAATTCTATTTAAAAAATGAGATAAAAGTTAGTGAGTTACTGCTTTTCCAATTTAAAAAAAATAAACAAAACTAGGAAAGTTTGCGCATGAAAACTAGTAACCCGTTCAAAATCGAAGTTCAAATGAAAAACATACAAACTCTGAATCTGAATAGCCTAGCCATCCCTCTTCTTCAAACAAAACTACAGAAATTAATCACAGTAGACTCAAGTACTTTTCAAAACATTTAAACATAAGGAGGTTTCCCAAATAAGAGCAAAGAACTTAGAATTTATCTACTGAACAAACGTCTAAAATAATTATAGTACCCTTAGTAAATTTCGAAAAAGAGTTTAAAAAAATGGGATTTCGCCAAAAGTTCGAGTTAAAGAGACTATTTGGCATCAAACAGAATCTAAAAAAAACGATTTATAGAGAAATTCGACTTACAGAAGTTCGAATTATGAAGGGAAAATAATGTTGAAAAATCAAAGTTCTAAATTATATTTTGAATAAAAGAGAAATTCGACTTAAGGAAGTTCGAGTTATAGAAGTTCGGCTGTAATAAAATATAATTGGTATCACGTTACAACGAATTATATACAATTTAATGGAGCCCGCTGCAATGGCGGATCCCCAGTCGTGGGGGATAATTTGTTTGTATATTTGTAGGAATTCCCTTCAATTCAAAACTAATCGTATTAAGTCAATGGATTTTACACCTATTATATTTTGAATTATTTATATTTTGTATGTAAATATATGAAAACAACATTTTTATTTTACCTTCTAAACTTTGGGTCAAAAAGTACGACTTTAAACTGAGGGCTGGACCAAGAACATAAAATGAATCTGACGTTTAGCCCTATTCATCAAATTTTGACCAATTAACGATCCAGGGGGGTCATATGAGCCATAAAGCTTATGCAGTTAAGTTGTAATTTAACGATATTCACGAAAAAGTGGTTTGTTGTCAAAAACATTTAACATTTTTGTAACTTAAGTAATGCATGACATCCGTTTGTCTGCCTGTCCTGGTCCCTAAAGCATAAACCACTGTGCCAATCGAAACTAAGGCGTTTTTTTCATGTTTTAATACTAAAAATAACAGCAGTCCCCATACAAGTATTTTGGAGTAAATTTGAAAATTAGTATTTTTTTCAGAAATAAACCGATAGATTTTTTTTTAAACTTTCTCTAATTTTTTTCTTAATTCGGCTTCTTTTTACAAGAAAAACATATTTTGGTATAACTCCAGAAAGGATCCCCTCATAAAGCCGTTATTTTATTTTCAAATTTTCTGATTAGTTTGTTTTTATCTTATATTCAGAAATATTATGTACTTAAATGCACTAATTTCCTTAAATTCAAGAACCAAACATTTTTCTCTATACAATTTAAAAGTTTTGTTGACTCCTTTAAGATGAAGCATCAGCTCCAATCTACGATTTAGCAGGCTGGTAGCGATAGTAATAATAGACTCCCGAAAATTGAGTCCAAAAATAATACGTGGAAAAAAAAAACAGAAAATTCTTGAGTTTTTGAATTTTTGTAGCGTTTTTCGCATTAATATAAATGGCAACAAAAAAATATATATTTTTTTTGGAAGAAAACCAAGTTTCAAAACAATTTCGTACATTTCTCCATGAAATCAATTGTCCATGATATCAAAACGCTCTAAGCTATTGTGTTTTGCTCTAAAATATAGCATATTTAGAAAACTGTTGGAATCTTGGAATGCTTTCATATTTAGAGAGTCGACCAAATTAAATAGTTAGACTATACCTTGCTGGACAATATAGTTCTTAAATAATTTAATAACTAAAGCTGTCACTTTAGCTAGCTTGAAATGTGTAAATTTAAGGTTAAGATGCACATTATGTTATATAAATTTTGTAAGACTTCTTTAAAGAACATTTTTAAGCGGTAAGTAAAAACTCGTCTGTTTGTTAATTGCGTGACCCCCCCTGATTAAAAATCTGGATCCGCCATTGGGCAGCTAGAGTTATAGGTTTGAGAGATATTTGAAGTCAAACTAATTTTTACTTTTTTTTTAGTTCATTGTTGCACTAACTGATTTTTTTAAATACGTTCTCAATCATTTAATGTTATTATCAGTAAATACAAATATATTTAAAGTCGATATCTTTAAAGTTTCTTGATATATGGTCGACTAAAAACGGCATTTTGAACGTACGGTCTTTCGCACGTAGACAACACAACGACAAAGATATGTCTCTAAAAACATCTTAACTTCTCTTAGGAAGTTATTGTAATGGGTCCGATTTGTCAATTCTCGACGTTCGATTTTTGACATTTCTCGACGTTTCAAGGTCCCTAGAGTAGAAAAAAAAGATTTTTTAGAAAGATGTCTGTGCGTTCGTACGTCCGTACGTTCGCGACGTTTTTTTCGAAGAGATATCGATTTCAAATAAATTTTGTTATACAGATATAATAAGGCAGAAAGATGCAAAAAGGGCTCTCAAGAAAATTGCGTGGGTGTTTTTTTTTAGTTTAAAAAAAAGTAAAAATTTTGGTTAACCCTAAATATCTTACAACCTAAAACGCTAGAGACTTGAATTAAATTTAATATAATATATTGTAACGCGACATCAAAGCAATATATTTTTTGAAAAAAATCCATTTAACGGTTTTTTTATAAATCAAAAAAACTGAAAAAAAATGTGTCACCTCCAAAATTTTACGACTAAAATATGATTTCATCTCCAATATAATTTTTTGCAACGAAGAACAACGTTTTTGACATCTGATAAAATGTTGAGAAAAATCGAATTGACAGTTTTTTTTACAAAAAATAAAAACCTAAAAAAATTTAATAAAAGTTGGTAAACATTGGTTTTTAGACTCAAATATCTTTTCAAAACTTTAACATATTGAATTTAAATTAATTTTATCTTTCAAAAAATATTTTTGTCAACATTCCGTAAAATTTTGAAAACAATCGAATTGACTGTTTTTTTACAAAAAATTAAAAACCAAAAAAAAATTAACAAAAGTTGGTAAAAAAATGATTTTCGACTTTAATATCTTTTCAAAAATTTGAGATAATAGCTTCTTACTAATTTTTACTTATAAGAAATATTGTTTTCAACATTCTGAAAAATGTTCAGAAAAATCGAATTAACAGTTTTTTTAGAAAAAAATAAAAACCTAAAAAAAAATGTATAAAAGTTGGTAAAAATTGATTTTCGACTCAAATATCTTTTCGAAAATTGGAAATATTGTCTTTAAACTAATTTTATTTCACAGAAAATATTGTTTTCAATATTCAGTAATTTTTATATAAAAATCCAGCAGTCCGTTTTTTCATAAAAAATAAAATCTACAAAAAGTAGTACTCAAATTTGGTAAAAATTGATACGAGTACGCGTACATATAGACAAACTTTTAAGCAAGACAAATCGACAGACGGGATGGTAAGTTATCAGTGTGGGTCGAATCCCAGCCTCTTTTTTAAATTCTAGCGACCTTGAAGCGTTGATCGTCCTTACAATATTCGGTTGGTAAAATTTACGCACCTCATTCCTATTGTAAAATCGCTCCTCGATCGCGCGTTTCTCAGGCTGTCTCTTTTTCCATCTAAAAAGCCTGTGTTCCTCTCTACTCTTCTGTTCGTAAAGCACGCGAGCAGCTCTGGTCCTCCTGTGCAGCGCTGTTCTGTATGCCTGTTGTTTCGTTGCATTCGCATTTCGCTGTTGGCCGCGCAAAACCTAGCATTTCAGAGGTGGCATCTGTGATGGCTGCAAGGCAATGGTGCCACTGGTTTTCAATCCTTAATTCAGCCAGCATAAGACTCATTAAGAGGCTGTTAGCGACTCGATCGGAAAAGGACATGGCTACAACGAAATAGTGGTCCCAGTCAATGTTGGCCCTTAGACAGTTCGGACATCCTGTATATTGGAGAAGTGTCATGCGTCAATCGCAATGTGGTTAATCTGGTTGACAATTGATTGATCAGGGGATTTCCATGTCTCCTTGTGGATATTAAGATGTGTGAATTGCGTACTAGCGACCAGATCGTCTCCCCCCACAGCGAAATCGATCAGCCTGAAGCTGTGTCGGAGGTGGTGTCGTGCAGGCCGTATCTCCGGATTGTGCCACCAAAGTTGTCTTCTCTTCCTAGCTTGGCGATAAAATCTCCTAAGATAATTTTAATGTCATAGCCAGGGCACTGCTCATACGTCTTGTCCAAGCGCTCGAAGAATATGTCTTTGGTGTCTTCATCTTTCTCCTCTGTTGGGGCATGCGCTCATATTAGGCTTATGTTGGCGAATCTAGCCTTGATGCGGATTGTCGTGATGCGCCCGCTCACACTGTTGAAACTCAAGTCTTGTTGCCCGAGTCTAGTTCCAACAACAAATCCACACCCAAATAGAATCTGTCTTTGTTCTCGGTAGCAGTCACCGCCGTAGTATGCATCGCAGTCTTTTAGTTTGCATTACCCGGTCTATCCAATCGCACTCCTTGGATGGAGTTAATATCTGCCTTGTAGCAGTTTAGGGTTTCCACTAATTGTTCGGCAGCACGAAGTCTGTTAAGGGACCTAACATTCCACGTACAGATCCGAAGTTCGTTGTCCTTATTTCGTTTGCTTGGGTTATCAACAATAAATCCGTCAGTATCAGAGGTTTGTTGGTGCTTCCCAACTAAGATAGCTCCATATTGAGACCTGTTTTCCAGCGTATATTACTGCCAATACTTTGGCTTAAAAGATACTGTTTAGATCTGGAGGTTTGAAGGAGTTGGAAATATTGAGTGTCTCAGAGTAGAATCCAGCATCCGTTTTCAAACCGTCCGTCAGTATATGTATATGGATATTGTCGACTCAGTGTCTTACACAAACGTTCTTTGTGCCAGTAATGGCAGTAATGAAGTGGACCATCAGTTTTTATGCCAAATCCAAAAGGTATTTAACAGACATTTTTCATAAAACTATTTACTATTGGAGGGTCTTTCATTTCCTCGCAAGAGGCAAAATCCATGAAATATAATTTTTGGTAGCACAGGCAGGGACAAAAACCAAGACTGTCCTGAACACTTGCACTTCCGCTAAGAATACTACATGGACGATAAGTTGTTCAAAAACACGTGCAAATCATCAAAATGGTTGTTGAGTTCGAAAAACGTTGCGAATGTTAAATGCCCATATTTCTTGAATGACGAACTTGGATACCCGTTGTTTATAAAATTGAATATAATTATCTTATTATTTCGTAGCCCTTTAGAAATGTTTGTTATTGTGCAGCGAAGAGAGAATTGTATGGATTATGCTTTGTAATCCCCTCAGAAAAAAAAAACTGTGAAATATTGTGGAATCCAGATCATTTCCTTGAGGTATTGAAATATTTAAAACTTTCATTTTACTGGTCCTGTCGAAATTCACCCTTTTGTGTACTCATAACGTTATTTGGATCGATATGGGGGTAAAATGGTTCAAGCACACCATCGCATTTATGTTGAGCAAAGAGAATAGTTAACCAAAACCTATCCTGTTTACATCCACAGCACACCACACGCTCATTTGAATCCATATAAACAAAATTATACCAAACATGAACCTTCCTATAAGGACTAGGTCTGAACTTGTCCTGCAGAATGTGAAATTTCCTTCACATCTGCATTTGCTAGGTCTAGGTAAGAGGAAGGTGTAGGTTTACATTGCAGCTCGGCAAATAGGAACAGAGGCAGTAAAGTAGGTTTAAGAATTTGCATGTCGTTCGTCCAATATCAAGGTTACTTTTCTGATGAAGTTCATTTGTAACATGCTAGGTTCATGCATATATAGGTTTTTGTTAACACCATTTGGCTAACATATGCTCTTCTACTTCTAGGCCAAAAGAACGACTACGACTCTGAGTGACTGACTTGATTACTATCGTCTTATATGTAGCTGGCTTATTGGCTCCGTTTTCGTGGTCACGATCTTGACAGCGATATGTTGAGAGTAGTTATTTGTATAAAATGTATAGCACTTTTGCATGGTAAGATATGGGGGACTCTTGCCTCTTCTCATCCTCAAATTAGACGAGTACATGATGCAGGTTTTTTAAAATTGATTGCAGATTTAAAAAAGTGGATTTACTTTTGAGTTTCTTATACTCAACTGCAACTTAGAGTAACAACTCTAAGCTAAGCTGCGACGCGACGTGATTGACTGTGACTTTGATAAATCTTTATTCCTTTTTGAAATCAAGTCGAGCTAATTTTATTTATAGTGCAAATCGTGACTTCCTTTGTTGGTTTTGAACTGTTTTATTTTCTGTTGCTCTCTGATTTTCTGATGTTAAGATAATAAATCGTGTGGTTTGTGACATGTAAACTTCATATAGAAACCAGCTTCTGCGGGGTAGATGATTTGTTTTAGTATTTTTTTCTTTCTTTTTTTAACTATGAAAAGATTGATTACCTTCTTTTCCTAGATATACAATAAGTCTGAATCAAATGATACAACTGTTGTTTTTTTGTCCAGGTGAAAGGAGTCAAAAATACAAGACAGATGTAGTTCGTCAGTGTTGTCATTTGATAATAAAATTCATTTAAGTGGATGATAAATGAAAGCGTTTAAATAAGTCTTGACCCCATTCTTATTCAATCACTCAATGAACTGTAGCATTGAATTTTGTAAGTTCATAAAAATGTTTAAGAAAATTGATCACCAATTTGGGTGTTTTTGTTTGAGATATTTGAAGGGGAATAAAACAAAGATAATATTTTTAAATTGAAATCGAATGAACTTTATTCGAGAAATAATCTTCTGACATTATAATTTCAATATGGTTTTTTGAGCAAATGACTAATCTGGAGGTTTAATGTTAAATGACTTTTTCCAACATTTTGGGCCGCAACAACGCTGCGAATATTGTCCCTCAACCTTCATGTGGTCAATCGTTTTGGGCCTGTCGGCCTAGAATAGGGACTTGAAATATCCCCACTGAAAATAATCCCGCACGGCGCACTATGCGAAAAATTTGATAAATTGATAAATGTCACGATGGAGTCGCAAACTAGAATATATGTTCTTAATTTTTGTTTTTGCAACTTAAATTGTTAATTAAAAACTACACATTATTTTTTTATAAGAGAGACAATTTTTTTTATAAGCAAGAAAGAGTAAAAATATATTCAGACTTTAAAAAAAACCCTAGAACTTTGATTGCCACATAAGTGACTTAATTATTACCAAAGTGTAATTGTAAATCATATTGATTTTAAATGTTATTTAAAGTTCTCACACGATTCCAAAACAATACATCTAAAAGTGGCAACCCTATTTAATGTATTATTTCATGCAAACTTTAAATAAAACAATTATCCAACTTCAATAAATTCAATTTTCTAGTAAAAAGTTTTTGGTTTTCGGAATCAAGTACAAAATGAAGTCTTAGGTATGTCCTTTAAAGAACAATCTTCTATTTAAAGGTTCGAAAAAAATACATAAAATTGAATCAACAACTCTATATGGCCAATCTAGTTTCGCACTCGTACTGTGGCGAGAGTCCTAAAAGATCTTAACAAACATAAATCCGCTAGTCCAGATAGTATCCGTTCTATTGTTCTGAAGAGGTGTTTTCCAACACTGGCTTAACAACTCCTTAAGCTTTTTCATCTATCCTACTCCTCAGGTCTCGTTCCGAGCGGATAGAAAACCGCATTTGTCAAGCCTATCCCTAAAGAAGGCGAAGTTTCCTCACGCTCTTATTACTGACCGATTGCACTAACGTCCCTTCTTTACAAGGTCATGGAAACGCTGATTAATTATCAGCTCAAGAAATATCTCGAAAATCAAAAGCTTCTTAATGACCGACAATACAGCTTTCGTAGCAATAGGTCCACTGGTGATCTTATGGTTCATCACACCGAACAGTGGAGTAGATCCTTACATCCCTTTGGAGAAAGTAAGATTATTGCACTTGCTATTTCAAAAGCATTTGATAGGGTTTAGCATCAGGCTCTCTTATCGAAAATTCGTGCTTTTGGTTTTCATGAATCTATCCCACATTTGATTAATAATTACCTTTCGAATCGTTCAATACAAGTTGTATTGGATGGATTCAAGTCTGAAAACCACAAAATAAATGCTGGTGTGCATCAAGGCTCTGTTCTGTCTCCAACACTTTTTCTTATCTGGGCTGGTGCTCCTGCAACTTACTTAAGCCTCTTGGACAGTATTGATTGAAGCATTTAGATTTATTGGTGATCAAAAGATCATTTACGTCGCTTCAACATCGTCGAAATGTTTCTTTTCTCACCCTTTTTTACCGTTAATTAAACGATTTACGAGTATGCTCAAGTAAAATAGCCAGTTTGTTGTTCCACACCCTTGTTTAACAACATCAACAAGCAGTCCCAATTTTTGTTGAAATTCGTTCTGTATACGAATTTTTGTATTCAAATGTTGTTCATTTCCGATGGCCTTACACCACAAATTGTGCGATTGCTACTTGCAGAAATATTTGTAACAGTTTGTACGGTTCTTTTGTCTATCATTGTTAAATATAATACGTGTGTTATTTTAGTTCGAAAACTATTATGGTCTATTTCTGTGGCTCGAAGATTTGTAATTTCTTTCTCAACATGAGTTAAGAATTATTAAAGAGTCTCTTTTAAAAATAAGAATCTAATCGCGCGGCAGTAAAGGGTTAAAGATGGTCGTGGCACAAGAGATGTCAAAAATATGTGCTCATCAGAAACACCTTTCTCGGGAACTCCATAATTCTGCATATATCTTTGCCCACTTGCTCCATCACATCCCCATTTGGTCTGCAGAACTAGATTTCGGTGTCGATTGACGGTTAATTTTTCATCGAAAGTTTTTAAAATTCAATTGCAGGTGTGATCTAATAGCTCTTGCAGTGGGACATAGGCAGACGTTTCATTAGCTATGGAGTTATTTGGGTAAAATTTGTTCCCTTCTGTAACTTTCTTGTACTAAGGGTTGATAACGTGCCCAATTTTTTTAAATGCTTTCCGGATTACTTCATACTGTTCTTTAGTTAGTTTCGACTGTACAGTTAAGGCTAGTGCAGCATCTGGGTCAAAAGATGACGTTGAAGGTGATGATGATGCTGCTGCATCAATAAATGGTTGATTCACATTATTTTGAAGTTATCGTATCTTGCTCCATTTGTTGCGATCTCAGCATTCTTCGAAGTCTTCGCTAGTCTTCCATCAAAATTATAGAGGAGTTTCTCAAAAGAAATATCGGTAGAGTTCTTAACATCAAATTTACCTGTTTGTTTTTTTTTGAGAAAATATTTTTATTGAATGTAAATCCCCGATACCGCGTACTAAATTTTGGTACAAAATTTTGTTTATTTTTTTTAATGTTAAGTCCTTTTTATTTTTGTTAAATTTATATACTTTGTTTTTAAAAACTGTTCAGAAGATTCTTCTTTTTTTCAATATGAAGTCAACTAAGAAAGATCGAGATATTGACAACAAAACAGCCATAGTAGCAAAGCAGCTTTATTATTAAACGCTAGATATTGGCTTCAATCTAATTTATTTTTTTAGAAAATATTGTTTTCGACACTCAGAAAAATGATTGTAAAATTCCAGCTGACAGTTTTTTTCATAAAAATTAGAATCGCAAAACTGTTAAAAATTTGTGTCCGATTCTCGATATGTCGTGAATTAATGAAAGAATTGACTTAAAAATAATTTCTCTCTGTTCTTGTTTTCTTAGAAAAATTCGATAAGTAGTTGTTTATAAAAGAAATAAAAACTTTCAAGAAATGTTATTAAAATTGGTAAAAATCAGTTTTCGACAAAAAAAATTGAAATCAAACATGCAAGTGATGTAAATGATAGTCTGCCAAGTTCTTCATCAGGACTTAATCGAGTGACCGAAATTGCAGCTATTTCCGATTCGAATCCAATTTCTGGATTGGAAAAAGAAAAGGGTTGCCCATTACACTCCACTAAGGAAATTATTAGAACTGACCTTCTTCAAGACTACGATGTTGGAACCATAAATACCGAGTTCGTGTAGCCTGACTTATCAGATGCCGTAGTTCGTTTCTACGTGATCGAAACAACGAGCAATTTCCGACAAGCTGCTTTCTAAAATCTTACTAAACGGCGAATTTATAAATAGGTTACTGTGGAGTAACCTTAAAAATGCATTTATTGCCTACCTTGTCGTTTGTTTACAACAAATACAAATAATACACATCGTTCAAAACTGTGTCGTCCAGAAGAAATTCTTGCCTTCAAGTGTGGAAAAAGCTCTAAGACAAATTGCCTGCTTAGGAAATTGTGCTATTCAGCTATTTCGAAGGAGAGAGAAAACACCAAATAATTCGCTATAGTTGTCGATGCAACTCCCAATTCTAGTCATTTATTTTGCGATATCTACGCTTGGAAGAAAATGTATTCACCATCCAAGAACGGTTTTTGGAATTTGTCAATTGCAACAAAAAAAACTGGCACCGCAATAGCCGATTTGATTTGCGAAACATTTGCAAAGAACGGAATTCCTTTAGAAGACTGTTGTGCACAAAGCTATGGCAATGGAAGCAATATGAAAGAACAGTATAATGGTGCACAAAGTCGTATTTTTAAGAAATATCCGTGTATTCACCATGTGCAGCATTGTTTGGAGTCGATTCAGCGGAATGTTGTACTACCGCAATAAAAATTTTTTGGTGTTGTCTAAAAGTTTTTCAACTTGTTTAGCAGCAGTACCCAACGTTTTTAAATTCTTAAGAAAAATGTGCCTGGATCCCTTCTAGAATTAAGGCAGTGAAACCGTTTGAAAATCATCTGAAAAACCTTAGAACATTAAGGCTCGAAGAGATGTAAATGCGTTTTAAAATATATGCAAAAATTTGAATGCGTCCTGATGGCTTCGATTTGGTGCAAGGTTCTTAGCGCTATAAATGATCTCCGATTTGAACATTATTCGAAACGGATATGGGATCACGTTTTATCTGAATTCAAAGCAGTTGCTACTGGATTAAGGAATGTTCCAGAATAATTCCCATCGAGCCGAAAAAGGCAATTAAAGAGACATTTTGGAGAAAATCGAGGAGCCGGTGAGCAAATTGAAACAGACGAAGAAAGGGAAACAACTTTTACGTCATAGTTGATTCAATTATATCTGGAATTTCTCCTCGGTTCGATACGATGAAGAATTTTTGTATGACAGTTTTCAACAATGGACGAAATTGAGATTAAAAAATCTGCTACATGGTTCATCCAAAAGTATAACTCGCATGTGTCTCAAGAGTTAAAAAAAGAAATAATTCATCTGAAACAAATTTATGAAGCCAATTGAGTTTGCTCAATGCTATTTGTTCCCAGAACTTGAAGACAATTTTCTCCAACATTTGTGTTGCTCTACGTGTGTTTTCCACCATACCTGTAACCGTAGCTAGTGCCGAACGTTCATTTAGCGTCCTTGCCAAAATAAAGAATTTTCATCGTTCGTGTGCTCCTCGTGCATTGAAGCACTTTTGGCAAGGAAATTGAATTTCGATGCAATTATAAGTTCTCTTGCTGCTCAGAAAGCTAGGAAAGCTCATTTGCAAGAAGAAATATTTCATTGAATGCAAGATTGTAAAAATATTTTAACATAAAGAAGAACAATAAAGAGTATTTAATGTAAACCTTTTAAAATTCGTAATTGAAATTAGAACGTACCATATCAGTAGGCATGTTCTTTGAAAAAAATGATAAATATGGGGGAATCCGAGATTTTTCCGTCCCGGGCCCGGATTCACTCTAGGCGGTCCTGAAAGCACGCCTTAGGAGCGGAGTAAGAATGCCTCCGTTTTCCTTTAATTTTTCTTTGAAGGCTCTTTGGATTTATTTTCTTGGATACATTCTAATGAGGATAGATTGAACTCCTTTTTAATGTTTGAGATACATTGAACGGCTTTGGTCTATTTATTATTGGTCAAATCTCTTTTTTGTCTGAACATCTCAAATACTGACTCTACTTCAAAGTTCATTAATCTTTACCACTTCAATACAAAATTTCAAAGAAAAAAATTTGAGATTTTGATGTGCATCAATCAACATTCTACAAATTCATAGAAGCTGAAACAAAATTAATTTTCCATAGAAATTTGGAAACGTCCACTTTAAAAAATTCATAATTTTCTATCACCACATAATCCTCTCTCCCTCTCGATTCACCCCAAAATAAATAAATTTAAAATCCAGAAATAAAATCAAAATGTACATAATACGAATATTGGCCACGAAATTAATTTGAATCAACAACCATAGCCATAGAATTGTACTAAAATGACCGATGAACCATAAGGCACCTGCCTCCGGGTTTTCAATTTATTTTCTATAGAAAAACTTTGTTACACTTGAATTTGAATGAAAATGTTATGTTATTTTAATAAAGCGGGGGGGGGGGGGGGGGGGGGGGATGAGGATGATAAATAAAATAATAATTCTTTTCAAATAAATTTCTACCTGATGCCATATTGCTTAAACAGAACATGTGCTTTGTATAAACCAATTTGTTTGTTATAGCCGGATATCCGCTTGATTAGTAGTACGCAATACTATTACCAATTGTACCATTAACTGATTTGCAAATGTCCTCTAATAATTATCGTTATATTCCCGCATCATTCCTAAAGTACCATATACATAAATGTATAGATAAAGGCAGCCATTAATAAATCAATATTATTTTGTATGTGTGGTGTGGTGTGGTGTTTGATTGTGTTGATGGGAATTTGTTTACAATTCATCTCAGAATACACGAGCATACAGTAACTCTACCTACAATAATCTTCCCATGCTAGACTGCCCTTTTGGAAAACATGAGATAACCCCCTTTTTTGAACTGGTGAATGGAAATTTCAGTATTCATCTCTAAATTCGGGTATAGAAATCATCATACCTCTAGGATAGCGTCAGGGGAGGTGTTATGGAACAATGATAATAAGTTGGACTGTTTAAATTTTTCCTGGTAGAATTGGTCAGTTTGATTGACATTATTCATTTTGGTATATGTTAGGTATGGATTTGGTCAAATTCACGTCGCTCGCGTCACAACGTCCAACGGTCGGTGGTGGACGGAATTGACGTGATTGAATTAAATTAAATTGGCCAACTTATTATAGGCTTTATAATTTGCTCGAGGGAAATTTAGAATCATGATTTTTCAATGTAGGTTTGTATTGATGATAGGCTATATACTTTACGTATGCATACATTTATTTTGATGGTGAGAAAGGGTGGAGGAAAATTCAATACGCATCCGGGAAATAGAGAGCTTAAGAGAAAATAGTTATTAATGATTTTGAATTAAAATTAAAATTGAAATTGTTGAATGGAAATTGAAAATAATTAAATATTTGCATATTTATCTTCTGACTAATTCTTTAGGATGATGGATTAAGGAAAGACTGCAAGCTATGATCGATATAATGGTTTTGTGTTGAATGCTTTTAAAATCTTAACACCTTCTCTCAAAAGTACTCAAGTATTTCAGGAATTCAGTACATTTAATAATTAATTACATAAGACCTTGTTTGTGGTGTTTGTTCTTTAATAAACCCTAGCACTGGTTTATAACGTTTTAGTTAGAAAAAAGTGTTTACTAGTCGAGTACTTGGATGTAGTACTGTACTTATCAAGTCCTTCTCATTACTTGGAAGTACTGTTCAAGTAATTTGGAAATTAAGTTGTTGTTACTTGTGATTCAAGCAGTGAAGTACAGGAACAAGGCATTGTCACCTTTAGGCACTTACAACTTTACGGTAGTGCTTTGAGTAATGTTAGAAGAAAAAGATAATTGAATTGTGAAGATCTCAATGTTCAATCTTTAAAATTCGGATGTAAGGCTTAATTATGAATTTCGCCGGATGAACTGCATTGTCATTTCTGAACTTGCGTGTCGACCCTGTCAGTTTCTGACACCTAAATGTCATTTAATTCAATAAACAAAAAAGATGCTGGGATGCGACCCACACTAATAACTTCCCATCCCGTCTGTCGATTTGTCTTGCTAAATAGTTTGTTGGTTTTCGTGTTGGATTAAAAAGGTTGTTAGTTGAATTATTCTTAAAAATCCTTAAATTACCAACAATATTTTTCATATAAGGAAATAGTTAAGTTTGAAAATCTAGTTTTGTTAAGGGGTTCATCCCATGTGACAGCCTGTATTTTAAGGAATTTTTAGAAAATTTTTTGTACTTCCAGTAAATAGATACAATATTAAGTTTATTATCATTTATTAACATAGTTTGACAGTATAAATTCAAAATTTGAATTAAAAATATTGTAAAGAACACGAGTTACACCGGTATGAACAACTCCACCTCGACAAAATCGGCTCGCACATCTGTAAGCTTAAATATATGGAATGAACTATCATCAAATGAATATACCAAAAATTGGACTTTTGGGAAACATTTGGAAAAAAGTCGAGAATTTTTTTTTTGTTTTTTGCTGAAACCAATCCATCAAATTTCAAGTTTCGAAAAAATCTTTCAAATCCTCTTAACTTTGAAAATATCAAATTTCCTTTCAATCGGCAATGCCTGGTCCATAGAGTATTCGTTCCTGTTCTTTTTGAAACTCTTTTAAAGCAGATTGTTCAGGTCTTTAATTAATTCTGAATTGTTTTAGAATGTGGGATTCGCTTTTCATCACGTTTCTCAACATAAGTGTGGACTACTTTTAAATTACCTTCAAAACCGTCATTAAAGATTTCCGGAATAACTTTTTCAGTAAGTTTACCTGGTCCTTTTCCACCGATTCTTTTATCTGTTTTATATTTTTTAACAGCCCGAAGTCGTATCTTTAAAACGACTTCGAATTTTGAAAAATCAATTTACTACCGTATTTAAGACGTATTAAACTAGCAATTTATGAAAAAAAAAATTGATTTTTTAACCCATCACATGTTTGGATTGGATGACCCCCTTAAATAGATTTTTAATAGAAAACAAATTCTTACCAATTTAAGTAGCATTTCTTAAATTTTTACGAATTAGATGAATGTAATTAATTTGAGAGATATCAAGCA
Source organism: Eupeodes corollae (assembly GCF_945859685.1). Lineage (NCBI taxonomy): Eukaryota > Metazoa > Arthropoda > Insecta > Diptera > Syrphidae > Eupeodes > Eupeodes corollae. Next base: position 196,270,455 of record NC_079147.1, on the reverse strand, counting down.
CCGAACATTAATTTTTACCAAATTTATGTACTATTTCTTGTAGATTTTATGAACGAGGGGAACTGTTGGATTTTTTATAAAAAAAAACTACTGAATATCGAAAACAATATTTTCTGTGAAATAAAAAAAGTTTGAAGACAATATTTTTAATTTTTGAAAAGCTGTTTGAATCGAAAGTAAATTTTTACCAAGTTTCAGTATTGTTTTTTTTGTTAGGTTTTTATTTTTGGTAAAAAAACTGTACATCAGATTTTTCTCAAAATTTTACTTATAATGTTGACAATAATATTTTTTAAAAGATAAAAGTAGTTTAAAGCCACTATCTCATATTTTCGAATTGTAATTTTTTGTTTAGGTTTTTATTTTTTGTAAAAAAAATATCAATTCAATTTTTCTCAAAATTTTTCAGAATTTTAAAAGCAATATTTCCTATAAGTTAAAATTAGCTGGAAGCCATAATCTCAAATTTTTGAAAAGATATTTGAGTCGAAAATAAATTTTGACCACCTTTTATTAATTTTTTTGTTAAGGTTTTTATTTTCTGTAAAAAAAACTGTCAATTCGATTTTTCTCAACATTTTACCGAATGTTTAAAACAATGTTTCTTACAAGATAAAATTAGCTTGAAGCCAAAATCTCAATTTTTTGAAAAGATGTTTAAGTTGAAATTCAATTTTTACCAACGTAATGTTTTTTTTTGGTTTTAATTTTTTATAAAAAATCCGTCAATTTGATTTTTCTTAAAATTTTACCACATGCTAAAAACGTTATTATTCGTTGTACAAAATTGTTTTGGAGATGAAATCATTTTCGAGGTGACAAATTTTTTTCTCAGATTTTTGATTTATAACAAAACCGTTGATTGGATTTTTTTTTGCAAAAATATATTGGTTTGGTACCACGTTACAATATATGATATAATTCAAGTCTCAAGCGTCATTTGTTCGTGAGATATTTAGGGTTAACCAAAATGTTCACCTTTTTTTAAGCTGCTGTGGTAAAATAACCACCCACACAATTTTCTTGAGAGCCCTTTCTGCATCTTTCTGCCTTATTATGTAACAATATTTGATTCTAGAAATATAGTTTCTATTACACTTTTTTAACTTGTAATTGTAAACGGTCAGATTTGCCGAATTTAAAATTTTGACATTTCGTGACGTTTAAAGGTCGCTAGAGTCTAAATAAAAGATTTTTAGAGTGATTTTTGTTCGTGCGTGAGTACTAACGTTCGGGAAGCCTTTTTTGTCGTCCGTAGCTAAAGAACTAGTAGAGATATCGACTTCATACGAATTTTGTTATACAGATAAAAAAGCAGAAAGATCAAAACGCACTCTCAAAAAAAGTGAGTGGGTAGTATTTTACCATAGCAATTTAAAAAAGGTGAACATTTTGGTTAACTTAAAATATCTAACGCTCAAGTTTCTCAAGTTTTTGATATCTGGTAAAATTTAAAACAAATTAAATTGGCAGTTTTTTTTTATAAAAATTAAAAACAAATATCTTTTCAAAAATTTGAGACTTTGACTTAAAACTAATTTTATCTTATAAAAAATATTGTTGTCAACATTCAGTAAAATTTGAGAAAAATCAAATTGACAGTTTTTTTTTTATAAAATATAAAAACCTAAACAAAACATTGCTAAAAGTTAGTAAATATATTTTCAGAGTTAAATATCTTTTCAGAAATTTGTGTCTAATTTTATCTTATAAGAAACATTGTTTTCAACTTTCGTTTAAGTTTTGAGTAAAATTGAATTGACAGTTTTTTATAAAAAATTAAAATTTACAAAAAATAGTACGCAAATGCAAATAAAATTGGTATAAATTGGTTTTGGACTAAAAATCTCTTTAACAAAAATTGGTTTTGAAATCAAGCCATATGCAAAGTATTGTTGGTAATGTTTAATTTTTTAGCATAATCTAAATAAGAACTTTTTTAACAAAACACCAAAACCTACAAATCGTTTAAACAAGACGAATCTGCAGACCAAATTTGAAGTTATAAGTGTGGGTCGCATCCCAGCCTCATTTTAAATTTTAGTCCAATCCACGTCTGTACGATTTACCGTTAGGTATACTCCAAAACTTTTTTTGATTTTCTTGATTTTTTCCACATACAATACAATAGGTGTAATATAAATCATAAAACATTTGTTGGTTGATTTTTCTCCATTCCGAAATGTGTTTTTATGGTGGACTAATGACATTTAACAAAAACTTTTGTTGTTTCTCGGGAAACATTTAACTTCAGATGATGGATTATAGAAATTGCATGGAGGGCGAAAGAATTGTGACTTCAGTAATACCACAAAATATTATTGGTGCAGGGCATGTAACCGACATTCGTTCTGATTTATTTCTGTCACTTTAGTTCATCCGCCAAACTCTGTAACAGAGATGAATAAACAAAAGTCCAAATCAAGGTAAATTTGTATTCCCAAAACTGAGTTAAGCACCAAGACAACAATTTCTACCATAATTATTTATTTTAATATCTAGTGTCTGTGTCATTTGTTTCGCAGTTTTAAGTTGATAGCGCTGATAAATCAGATCTGTCAAACTTAGATGTCATTTTTCAAGTATCATAATATTAGATGAATGACAGTTGTAATAATTTGATATTTGCCTTTAACACCTTTCAAACTCAACTGTCATTTAAAGTGTCAAAATATTAGTTGAATATTTGAAATTTACTACCGCTTATTAATTAAAGAAAGCTTTAAAGTTATTAACACTTACTACAAAAGCGTTGGTTCAAACCTAGCCACTTTTAGCGCACAACGCTGTGATTAAACGTTATAAGCTATAACCGAAAAAAATCCATATGGGTTATCTTTTCTATTCAGTTTAGTTTTTTAAACCTACAAAATAGTTTTCGTTATGACAGATAGATGGCTATTTTTCTGTTTAAATGATAAGGTAGCGTGAACTGTTGCTGTAGGAAAAGAGAAGAGAAACAACAAACACCGATTTTTTTAACAAGAATTGGAACGAATGTACAATTTGCTGGCTTTTAGAACGCATTAAGTTGTTATTTGACAGTCTGTAATCTAGTAGAATAAAATTAGCAAATATTAAAATATTATATCCATTTTTAGCTAATTTGGTGATGTTTTATTTACTTATAGATTTATTAAGTGCGGGTTATTCCTAAAATTGCCGACAAAGAAAAACTTAAGAAAGTGTGCATCTAAAATTGTGATTCAAGAATTGTCAAAAAGTTTTGCATATGTGTTTTTCCAAATCTTAAGTTATTACAATTAAAAAGACGTCGAGGTCCTGAAAAATAAACTTCATTATTAGAATCCCGTATTTCTGAAAGCTTTGGGTAAGTGTTTTGCTACTTCTTTAAATAAGTAATTTTTGAGTAGTAGAAATAGTAGCGTTATGGTCATTGAGTAGGACTATCCGCGGTTAAAAATGAAGTAAGTAGAAGCTGTTTTTGAGGAAGTGTACAAGGTTACTGTTAGCATTCGCACAAACCTCGACCGTATGGTCAGAAGGTTTTTATCTAAAATCGATTCGACGATTCTTTTTAGCATTTACAACAACGATTTGACCAAGGGAAATTCGTACGCTGACGATTTTATTACCACAGAACAGCCCGAAAGGTTGAGGTTATTAGAATTCTCTTGCAGCGTGATTTCGGCAAGGCTCAGAGATAGTGCGACATATGGAAACTGAAAATAAACTCCCAGAAGTCGAAGACAATTCTGTTCCGGATTCTGTTGGCTATGGCCACTAGAGATACGTGTAAGAATTGGCCTAAAATTATCATGAACTTTACTGGCACCGATTAACATTATGCAAAAGCATAATGAAGTACCTCGGTATCTGGTTAGATCACTATTTATATTTCGACAGCCATATAAAGGGTACTCTGAACAGTTTTAAAGGAGCCTTCGGTCTACGGAAACGACTGTTTCAGCTTGATCCCAGAATGAAGATAATTTGTTATAATGCCCCTCATATTACCGATTATCGTTTAGGGTTTTCCTGTGTACTCCAACGTTGCTCCTTTCCAGATAAAGAAGTTTCGGGTGTCCTATACAACTGGGCTTATATCAACATTGACAATTTCATAATAAAACAATAATATTGCGAGAGCTTTGTCTTCGATTTTCGGGGCATTCTACCCGAGCAACGAATATTTTGAAAGTGACCACTTGACCGGCTTTATTCCACCAAAGACCTTTTCTATAGATGCGGTCTGATACAGTTTCGATAATCTTCCACATCAGACGAAGAACCGTGGATAGGCGACTGCTTTACTATCGGGACGTCTGGGCACAAGACGGAACAAAGTTCAGTAATCAATCTGCACTTTTTTTAGTTTTAAATTTTATTTAAAGCAGTATTTAAGTAAGCTTTCAAAAACATATTGAAATTCGTTCCTTCGTTTTTTCGAATTTTCTATTAATAAGTAAAAACAAATGATAATCCGTTCAACATAGACGACAAAAGCTAACAATCCCGTCGACCCGACTTAGACGAAGAAATGATTGCCATATCCAAGCTGACGTCTAACAAAGCCGCTGGAGCAGAAGGCTTGAATACCGAGCTCTTTAAAGAAGCTGTAGATAATTTGGTTAGAAGCACGCAACAAATTATCTGTAAGATATGGTCGCAAGAAAGCACGCCCGATGAATGGAACCTCAATTTCGTTTGCCCGATTCTAAAAAAATTAGATCCTCTAAACTGCACTATCTATAGAGGCATCAGTCTACTTAACATGGCTTACAAAATCTTCTCTTCCATCGTCAACAACCTCATAGGTCTTTATCAGTAAGATCTTAGACCAGGAAAGTCCACAGTCGATCAAATATTCAAACTACGGTAGATCCTTGGAAAAATCCAAGAACAACAAATCGATAGCCACCAAGTTTTCATCGATTTCAAGTCCGCATAAGACAGCATCTACAGGGATGAGCTGTATAGAGCCATGTTTAGTTTTGGCATCCCTATCCAACTCGTCCGTTTTTGCAGGATGACCATATAAAATTTGGGCTGCTCCATAAAGTTGAAAATAACTTAAAACAACCTTTCCATGTCCAAAAAGGCTTAAGACAAGTGGATGAGCTGATATTCGATTTCTTTAAGATCGTCCTGAAAAGAGATCACACGTCAACACTAGAGGCACAATTTTTCAAATGTCTTTCCAATTACTAGCATATGCTGATGACATTGACATAATCGGAAGAACTCAGCGTGATGTCAATGGAATTTTTGTGAGTATTGAGGCAGAGGCGGCAAAAATGTTTTTAACGGTTAATGAGGGCAGAATTAATTATCTCGCTGAGATCAAACGGAGAATATATCTTGCTAACCGTTGTTTCTTTGGGCTAAGAAAGCAATTAAGTGCCAAAACCCTCTCTCGAGGGACCAAAGTGTCGCTATAAAAGACCCTCAACAACCCCCGTCCTGCTATATGGTGCAGAAGGATGGACTATGACAAAAGCGGATGAAAGCACCTTGGGTCGTTCCGAGAGAAAAGTTCTTCGTGTAATATAACGGTCCCATATTCATCGATGGGCAGTGAAGGAGAAGATGGAACGAAGACTTGGCCAGAAGGTTAACATTCCAACGACTGAGATAGCTTCGTCACTTGGAGCGCATGGAAATCACTACTGCGGTCCGGACAGAGCAGTAGAGGAAGACTGTGAATCAGGTGGCGCTCACAAGTGGAAAGTGACCTCACCCAACTTGGAGCGCAAAACTGGAAATATCTACTGTAGCGTAGTATTAAATAGACCTCAAGCGAAGACATTAGTATTAAGCCTAACTTAAAGTGTTTGCATAGAGTTAGTATGATACTTGTAGTTTATGGTTAATAAGGCTAGTTTTATGAAGTTTGAATTATTAAAAATCAATAACCAAATAAGTCAGCTTTGATTTAGTGGTCATCTGTCTAGTAAAAGGCAACTTGTTTTTAGATAGGATTTCGAACTCTGTATGTTTCGTTTGCCTAATTCTTTGCGAAAATTGCACATAATCAACAATTTTTTAAATTATTTGACAAAAATTAGATTATAATTCCAAATATCGATCTGAATTTTGACAATGATGTACTAAACAAAACCATATGGTTGCTCAGAGTAAAATTTAATAAAAAATAATTAACTGTCAACTCAATCAAATCTTACCTGTCAAAAGTTAAAATGGCAACACTATTCATTAGACCTCCTAAATTAGCTGGAATATAATCATCTATGTCGTTTAGTGCTTAATTAATTACCATCTTATTTTATAGCTTATCCAAGAGAATCAATAATTAAAGTTCCTAATTTAACAAAATATTCATATCTCTACTAAAATCAATCTCATACTAATCTCATTTAATCGTTTTACAAAATGATGTGTGAGATGAGTATTATCAAGTAGCTATTTACTGATAATCTTATTCTCATATCATTCTCTATCACATTTATCCTATTAAAAGTTGGTTGTCATATACGTTGCTATATAGCTTCATCCATATGACCTTATTTCTGACATTTTATGATAACTATTTTCTGTGTAACTTCCTTTTTCCCCCGCCCCTTTGGTTTGAATTTTTGTATGTTATGTATAGAAAAACATTATGCGCTACATTTTCTATTTTAATAGTTTTCGCTAAAGATGAACTTTTTCAAGCGAACGATTGAACGAGCAACAAGCGTGTGTCGTCGTTATATAAATGTGTTATGTGTCATAAAACTCCCTCCTAAGGCAGCTTCCGTTTCCGAATGCATGTTTTGTCGTTCATGTGTTTTATAATGCCACTCTGATACCTACTACTACTCCTAACTGCTTCTCCCTTCCTTATGGTTCTTTTTCCTATGAGTAATATAAAACCATCTTCCCACTATCTTTCCATTGTTCTTGAAGTCTGGAAGAAGACTTAAACTTGCATTTATACAAAACGAACGACACGATGCGGCGTAACGTTACGTATAATATATTGCAACGAGCAACGTTTTTCACTTTATCGTTCGATTTTAACGATTTCTCATGAATTCCATATCAGCTATAACTTTTATTCTTCCGACCCTCACACCGTACAGCCCGTCGTCGCCGACTTCAATCTCCAAAACCTTTGTATTTATATAAAAGATTGGCAGCATGCATGCACCCAGATTGTTTTTGTTGGGTTTCGAAATTTTATACAACAACAAAAAAGCCATAAAAAAGTAATTTTTTATTTATAACTTATAAGTACGTGCGAAAGCAATGAAATTTTACCATGTCCACAATCCAGATGAGAAGAGGAGCTTCTGGAAAATGAAACATGGTGGGTCATCTTCTTTAAAGACCCATGGGATTTCGGAATATTCCTTGTATTTAATTTTAACATTGTAAATAAAAAATTGGGTTGTCAAATTAAATAGACCCCAAATCCAAAAACCATTATATGATAAACTCCATATTCTGGTTTGACTTAAAGACAGTAAGCAAATTATAAGGTGAAATTGTCAGCAGTTATAGATAACAGCCTAATATCAAAATGCTGAAAATTTTACGAAGTACTTTAAAGAAAAAATTGTATTTGTTTAGTTAAGTCAAAATCTGCAATGGTTAAATTTCAATTTATCCACCTAAAACAAACGACCGACGCTTTGAAGACGCATGTAGTTAATTTAAAGAAAGTTTTCATTTGTAATAACGACAAACAGTAATCCCTTTACCAAAATAAGTTATGTATCGATTACACTATTGATTTGAATATTGACAGGTACTAAGAAATCGCACATGTCAAGAGTATTGTTCAAAGACAGTAGGGTGGATCGATTGATAAAGAAATTGTATGATTGTTTTTTTGATGGTGTTCGGGCTATATACAAAAGGTGTCATAAAGACTCTCAATAGGAATCCTGAATATTTAAAAAAAAAATTCAATTTTAAATACTGCCCCAAGGACCTTAAAGTTTAGTTAGTTAGTTTTAATGACTTTTTATTCAAAGATAAATACAGAAATACAATATTTTGTTTTTTTGCTAAAGCTTTAGGTTTGGCTATAAGCCCGTCTACCTGACCGACATTTTTGTATATTCAATTAGTAAAAATAAGGTTTATATTTAATTTATCGGAAATAGAAACAATATTTTTTATTTCGAAAAACCAGCATCTCTAATTCTCCTTCTTTAATCTAGTGCACTTTTTGTGTATCTGTATAGAACATCCCAACCACGGTCGCCATTCAGCACACCCATCAAATAATCTTTTTCAAGCGTCCTTTCTCCAAAGTACGATATACGAATTGCATTTAAAACTGGGCACACAGCAATAAAATGGTAAACGTCCTCCCTCTCCTCACGGTTGCATAGATCGCACAATATAGGCAGCTCAGGACGGTGTGTCATGTAGTTAAGATTTATAAGTTCACCTCTTACCATAAATATAGTTCTTATCATATCAGTATTATTCCTATCCAAAAAGTATGTGTTTCCTTGTAAATTATATTTAACGCTGCTGTAGTGAAGCCTGTGTAATGAAGACTGAGCTTCATTAACGTATCTGTTGTATAGGTACTGGCCAGATTTTTCCATAATGCTCTGGAATTTTCTTCTCAGAGTAATTGCTTCTTCATTAGCATAAAAATTGAGGTCACATCCGTAACAATTTGCAAGTTCTTGCCATTCCTTGACGCAGTTTGCGTTGTTTGCTAGCAGATGCTTCATTACAATTTTTGGTAAGCGCCTTTCTTCCATATCCATAACTTTTACTACATAGTCAAAGTGCAGCTTTAACGTTACCAAAATAAGAGGTGAACAAATCGACAAACATGAGGTAAAGCGGCTATTGGTACTCCGACGATTGTTCAAGAATAATTCGCAAGGTGTTAATGTGGTCGACACATGATCGAGCACTGCGAAATCTCGTTTGATGCCTCTTGCGCGTAGACTCGATCTTGGATTTTATCCTCTCGAGATTGATGGTTGCCATTAACTACAGAATGATGAATCCACGCCAGTTATTGCAGTTTTTCAGATAACCTTTTTTAGTAGGTTGACGATTACACCATTCCCTGGAAAATGTTTCATTTTCCCAAACAGACTTAACAAGTGGCAACAAAATACCGGCAGTTAAGGTGGGGTCTGCTTTGAGGAATTCGGCAGGTATGCCATTCAGCCCAATTGCTTTGTTTGCTTTCAAAGATGTATCGCGGTTCTTATTTCCGTGCATGCCGGGTGGTCAATATTAATGATTCTGATAGATCTACTTATATCCGTGAGTTGATGATCTGCATTAGCGATTGCATTTGCATTCTAGTCATCGTTCAGCAATGTAGAGAAGTGATCCTTCCATCTCCGCAATTGATCTTCCATTGACACTAAAAGACTACCGTTCGTGTCACGAACAGGATGGTTGACGATATTTTGTTGGCCTACCAGATCTTTAGTGATTTTCACGGCATCCTCCCGTTACCTCTTCTTGCAGCTTCCTCAGTGCTTTCTGCCAATTTGTCTAATCTGGCCATCCTTACTCGTCTCACATACCTCTGCAATACCTTTTGAGCTGATCCGCAGAACCGTTTTCCGATGAGCATCAGTTTCATTATTATTATTATTTATATTTACTTTGAGTGTTCTGCAGTGTGTAATTTTGTCCCAGGTGTGTTGCGTACCGTTTCAGATCCAGCTTCAATAAAAACGTGTCAATGAGAACAGTTGCGGCCATTGACGCCTTGTGTTTAATAGTGTTTGCAAAACCACGACAAGTATTGGGTCACTTAAAGCGATTGTATTAAATTCTTTTCTGGTTGTTATGTCTGTATGTCTACGGATAGCAGCTGTTCGCAGTCAAATTGTCGCTAATAGCAGATGATGGCTGCTTCCTGCATCTGCACGTCTCTGGTTCCTCACATCGCAAAGAGATTTCCTCCATCGGTGTTGTATTATAAAATGGTCGATTTGGTTTTCTGTTCGACCATCAGGGGATACCCGATAACTTTAGTTGCAGGTTTTATGTGGGAAAAGGGTTCCACCTACCACTAGCTGACGGGCATTACAAAAGTCGAAAATATCAAGATAGTCATTTCGTTGACATATGCCGTGTCTACCCATAACTCGCTCAAGGCCTGTGTTATCCGAGCCAACTTTGGCATTGAGGTCCCGCATGATGATAGTTATGTCACACTATGGAACTGTGCTGTAGACCGAGTTCAGTTGAGCTTTTGTTTTCTTCTGTTGCATCATTCGTCGGAGCGTAACACTGGATGATGGTGAGTTTGCGAATTCTGGACATTAACCTTGCTGTCATTATCCTAGCCGAAACTGGTTCACAGGAAATTAAGCTTTTTTTAGTCATATTATTCAGAATTATGCCAACACCATTCAGTTTTTGACCTCTACCTGTCTGATCCTCTCCAGAATACAGAATCCAAATCCGCTTTGTTGCTGATCTGTGCTTTCCTTTTCCCTCCACTTCGTTTCACTCAGCCCAAGAATACTCAAGTTTTGTATTTTCATTTCACGTTCCACATGTTCATAAGTGCCCTGTCCATACAGAGATCGAACGTTCCATGCTCCGACTCTTGTGTTTTTTGATAGTCGAAAGTATTCTCCCTAGTTCTATTTACAGCCCCAAATCCGATGTGAGGTTTACTAAAGCCGAAGGGGCTGTAGAAGGATTTTCTCTTGGGGAATTATTACCATTCGTTGTCATGTTTTATAAAAGAATAAACTTTTCGGTCCACTAGGTGTTTTCCTGGATGTGGTTAATAATACTATCTGAATAATGTGTTAACTACATTACACACACAAGCCTTCGATTCGACAGGCACACCCGCCTTTTTGATGGTCGAACACATACAATAAAACAGAAGACCAGACTCTGAAACCAATTTTCGACGGTTTTCCAGCATAAATCAGCCGATATTTCTGCAATTTCACCTTCGGTTATCGTACGAAGTTCATCAATGGTCGCTGGCTTGTTTCCATAGACCCATAGGAAATAGTCTATCGGTGGCGTCAAATCGCACGACCGAGGCGGCCAAGCGATTGGATCATTCCGTAAGATAACATGTTCTCGAAACTTGGTTTCCAATAAATTGATTGTTACATTCGCTGTGTGGCTTGTGGTGCCTTCCTGTTGGAACCACATGTTCTCTAAGTCCATATCATCCTATTTGGGCCATAAATATTCGGTTATCATAGAACGGCAGCGATCCCCATTCACAGTATCGTGCCGGTCTTAATCATCACGGAAGAAGTACGGCCCAACGACGCCGCCGGCCCATGAACCAAACCAACTCTCCTGTTTCTATATGGATCATATTATTCGGCGTATTAATGGGAAGTCTAAATATACGCTTTATACAGTAACGTTGGAACTTTTCGACTTGGTCAAAGTTGGCATATCCCCAAACTTGGGCGGCATACAAAAGTATGGACTGGGCAGTTGATTGTATGATTTTATGCTCTGAGCTGTGGGATACATATTTGTTTTGAATGCATGTACTCCAAAATGAATTTACTGCGCGTTTTGCTTCCGATAATTAGTTTTTTAGATGTTTTTCCATATTTAAATTAGATGTTATTAAAACACCGAGATACTTGTACTCTCTAACAACTTCGATAGGGTCCCCTTGGTAAGTCCAGGTTTCGTTTCTCGAGAATCGCCCTCCACCGTTTCTAAACACCAGAATTTTGTTTTTTTTCTATATTTATCGTTAGATTTCAGGCTTTGCAGTACTTTTCAAGCTTGTTGATCTTCAGTTGCATACTATTAACTGTATCGACTAGGAAGACAATATCGTCAGCATACATAAGGTGTGGTATTGTTATACGGCTAGCTTCCACTCCACCCCCAATTTCATCCGTTATATCGTTGATGAACAGTATGAAAAGTAGCGTGCTCAAAATACAACCTTGTTTCACACCCATCGACGTTGGAAATTTATCAGACAAAAAGAATCAATCCCATACCGCTGCTTTACTGTTCTCATACAGAGCTCTTATTATATTAACCAATTTGTTGCTTACCCCCATCCTGTAGAGTTTGAAAAAGAGTGCCTCCCGTGGAATGGAATCAAAAGCTGATTTGAAATCTACGAACAAACCATAAAGTTTCTTATGTTTTTGCTTATATATTTGGGCAATGTTAAGCAGCGTGAAGATTTGATCAACTTTGGAATAATTCTCTCTTAAGCCAGCTTCGAATTCGTATAGGATATTTTTTTTTTGAATCCATTTCGTTAGGCTGTTGAAGATTAGAGCTATAAACAATTTGGATACAGAGTTAAGGAAGGATATCCCCCTTTAATCTTTAGCTGATATTTCTGCATGTTTTGTTTTCAATGCTGTTATTTCTGTGAAAAGATGCTAGAAGTCGTTTTTGGTGGGAAGTTCCCTGACAAGCTCGGCGTTATTTTCACGGAGGATTTCTTTTAGTAAATCCCTATTAAAAACAATATTGCCGTTTGCCATGTTGTGGTAATAGCTCGATCCTCTTTTTTCTGTTACTATTTTTTCTGGAGAAGTGTCTGAAAGCCCCCTCTTGTTCATTTGTTGAGGTTAGAGTTTAGGCTTTGATGCAGTTGTTTTATTTTGCGAATTTAGTGTCTTATTCTCTAAAACTTACTCAGAATTTTAACGTTTTCGTTGAGCAGAGGTTTTAAACATTCAATTTCAGTGTAAAAAGGTATTTAAAGACTGAACTAATTTCACTTTTATTTTCACAACTTACTTGACAGCTCAACAAATTGTCAAATCAAGGACCTTAAAGAAATATGGAAAATCTAGAGAACAAAAATTATACATAATCGCTTACAAAATTGCTTATATTTTACAAGTTAAATATAAAACTGTATTTAAAAATCAACAGACTAACGCACAGGCGTCTGCTAGGGGAAAGAGAGGGGGAGCAAAGGGGTCACTTGACCCTCAATCTGGCTATGTTTGTGCTCTATTCACATTCAAAGTCTTTGTTTTCTCAAATAACTTGCCTGTTTTTTGGTACTGGTTTGGTTATGTTTTTCTCCATTTCCAAGCGGAACCGTAGTGTAGGGGTAGGAATATGAGGAGGGGAAATTGTTGAGTTGTTCTTCTTAGTTGAACCTGCCAAAAAACCAAAAGAATTCAAGAACTCGGTTTCCAATACATGTGAAGTAATTAGTGAAAAATTAATTAAACTGTGGGAGTTTGCGTCCATACCAGCTGTAATAGACCAGCGGTCAGTTTCGAGTAAAATAAAAAGTTATCATGAGAAATACCGAAACTTATTGAAACCCTACAAATCCAGAAAAGACGTAGAGTCTTACAAAAATCGCATTCAAATTTTTAAAGAAAAATCTCGTTGCAATTCAAAGTGCCAGTAAGAGAAAGACAACGCAATGAAAAATGGTTATAAGCAATGTTGATGTCAAAGTAACAAAGCAGATTTCAGAATGCCTTCAAAGGAAAAGAAGACATGATGCATCACTGATAAAAAGTGCCACTAATGTTAATATTCCATCTGCATCAGCATCGTTTTCTGTTTTGGAACAAACTCCGTCAACTAGCAGAGCTTTCATATCGGAAATTCAAAACCATGAAATACCACCCTCACCTGCTCGTCAAGATACAAATTCAACTTTGTCAGCAGGATCATCACCGGAATCTTCTTTTCAAATATTTGTAACTCCAATCGGTGCAGAACATCTAACCACCAAGAAAAATGAGAACTTATCTACAGTTGCGAAAACTCTCGATAGATTTGGGATTTCAGACAGGGCAGCGACTTTGCAAGATGTTGGAATAATTTCACAGGACAATTTTGCCAACGTTGTAGATAGGCACAAAATCAGACGTTTCCGTCATCGTCGATGTCTTTCCATGATCTCCAGTTTGGGATATATTTTGACGGACGAAAAGATCAAACTCTAAATATGATAGATAAAAGAATGCAGCTTATTATCGAAGAGCATTTAAGTTTAGTTAAAGAACCTAGATTGGAATACTTAGGACATCTCTCTCGTAAAAAACGGAAAAGCTGAAACCATTAGTTCAAAATTTAAAGAGTTCTTTGATGAAAAGGGATTGATAAATCCAAACTTGTGGTTATTGGAAGTGATGGCACAGTTATAAGCACAGGATCCAAAGGGGGTGCTATTCGCCGTATGGAACTAGAGCTCAGAAATGAGCTCAGTTGCATGCAAATGAACTTATACTTCGACACATACTTGAGCATCTTGATGGAATAACAACTGGACCACGAAGCTTTACGGGCACTTTGGGAAATAAACTGAAAGATTGTGAGAATTTGCCCATAGTGTCATTTCAAGTTATCCAATGATACCTCCCAGCATTATCAAATACTCATTATCTCAGCATTGATCAACGATACCTGTTTGAAATTTGTCAAGCTATCAGTTCAGGGGTTTGTAGTGACGGTTTAAGAAAGAGAAATACCGGTAAAGTCGTTTACTCAAGGTGGCTTACAACTGGTAATCGAATATTAAGGTTATATATTTCAACTGCGATACCATAGGAAAATTTGCAACTATTGGTCAATTTTATAACACAGGTCTATGCGCCATTATGGTTTGAGATAAAATCTAGACCTCAGTGCATTTATGGAGCTCGACATCTAGAAAAAACTATAATATTGACAAGGTACCTGCCTGAAAATTTAAAATTGATTGTTGACCCCGTTATTCAAAGAAATGGCACACCCAGAATTTAATATCAATGATTGCGGACAAAAGTGAAGTAATTCAAATTCTAGCTTTGAGAAGAATTAAAAAAGCGCGGGAGCACCTTGGAACATCATCAACATCGGCGCGGTCTTTTGTTTTGCCGAAATTTAACTTTAATGCTCAGGATTACTTTGACATAATTGACTGGAATGTGGATATTTTATATGATCCACCTATATTAAAAAACATTTGTCTGGAAGTTATTAATGAATGTATCCAAGATCCCAAATTGATTGAAACATTAATTATGCCGTACATAAAGGATTACACTTGCCACACTCAAGCGACGGAACAGTGCGTTAAAATTGTGACTGAAGCTTCAGCTGCTGTCTGTAGTCCAATGAGGCATGATGGATTTATAAAAACAGGAATCGAATCCCTAAAAAAATGTCATTTTTCAATTCTAAAAAAGATTTCAAAATTTTGTAGTTTTTCCTTAACTTTTGACCTTTTTGCTTTTTTTTTAAACTTGGTTTTAACACTTTTATCTTAATATTTTATCGTTTGTTACTTAAAATGCTCTTGATTATCATCCATAATAAAATTTAATGTCACCAAAGCAATAAAAAATGGTTATATTTCTGAGGAACATTTATTTTATTTTACTAGTTTTTTTTTGGTTTCAGGAAAAGTTTTGTATGACTTTGGGGCAGTACAAGATCGCATTTTTTTCAAATTTTTTTTTTACCTGACATCATGATATGTAAAGGCAACTTCAATTAAAAAAAAATCGAGCTACCCTAATAGACAGTAGGTAAAAAATATGTCTGACATAAACAAAACTCGATAAATGGCCCAATAAACTTTTATATATTTCATATAAAATTTTATTTGGACTACATAGAAGATTAACTACTCAATGTATAACCATTAATAAGTAACATTGTTACTTGTAATGGTTACATGTATATGTTGTAAAATTCCATCAGCAATTTATTTAAAGTCCATACTGAGTTGTTTTAGAGACAAGAAACATTTAAAACTATTAAAAATAGTTTGGACGGCAAATAGTAAAGTACAAAAAGTAGAATATTCAAAGATCTGTACCCTTTACATAAAATATATTAGCGATAAATTTTAAAAGTAACAGCATCAATATATTTTCAGTAAAGATTGTGCCAATATATTCTCATTAAATAATGTAGTCATTACAGATCACCTACTCTGCACTAAGATCTGGGATTATTCACTCACAAGTTTCATTTGAGTCAGCAATGAAAGGAACAAGTATCTACCAAGAGCATACCTTGTAGCTCATCCATTCGGTATACTAAGATCAGTAAACCAAATAGCATTGTTTCCTCTTTCAAAATAGTAACGAACCCTACGTTTTTCGATTCCACTTGCAATACAAATACAGGCCATTGTTGAGACTTTGGTCCAAGAATTTACACAAAGTCAAAAGCGAGCCGTTTCTTTGAAAACCAAGTCAAAAAACCAAACACGACGCTATTAGTACTATTGTTCTAGAATCTAGATCAGGAATTACTTATATTGATAAGTATCATCCCCTTGGACATTTTTCTTAACTTAAGTAATCATCTTACGGAACACAGTAATTCCCTTGATTGTTTATATAATTTTGACTTCAGAAGAGCTAATTTCTAGTTGTTGTCTGAAGATTTAACCATTTCTGGAATTGCCGATACTTTAGCATTTTCTAATATTGACGATGCAGTTTCAAATTATTATAAGATCCTTAATAATTGTTAAGAAAAAAATGTACCTTTAAGAAATCAATAAATGTAAACTTTAGCCACCCTTGGTACACGAAAGAATTGCGTTTACTGCGTAACAAAAGAAATAAGGCTTGGAAAACTTATCTCAAAACTCTGTCGCCAATCAACTTCTCCTCTTATGTTGAACTTTTTAACGAATTTAAGTCTCATCCTAGTTTTGTATATGTTACTGATATGGGCACCTCTTTTTATAAGAGACTCCTAAAAAATGTTGAAAACTTGTAAACTTAAAAACAAATACAGACGGCTTTCCAGTTAACTTCACTTACAAGAACGTTTCATTAGATAAAACTGTTGATATCTGTAATGCTTTCGCAACAAATTTCCGTGAATAATTTGCTAATAGCCATACAGAAGTTGAAGATGTATATTTTCATCTTCACTCCTTTTCGCAAACCAGCTGTAGTCACTTTCCTGTGCTACAGAGTACGGTCCTTGATCCCTTATCCGAGTTTAATGATGACTGCTAAGCCGGTCCCGATGATATTCCCCCGATAGTATTAGAAAAGTGTAGTAATGCTTTAGTTGAACCCCTTACGTTCTTATTCAAACATTCTCTAAAACAGGCAAATTTCTCAGTACATCGAAGAAGTAATTTCTGACACCAATTTTCAAGAAAGGTAACAAGGCAGTTATAAAAAACTACAGGCCCATTGCAATGCTTTCTTGCATTCCAAAATTGTAAGAACAAGTTGTTTGTAAAAGTGTAGCATTTTTTTGTAAAAATCTTATTTGCGAGCAGTGACATGGTTTTGTGATAAAAAAGATCAACCGTTACAAATCTAATCACATTTTCAAACATAATATGTTCAAAGGCTTTAGAACAAGGTTATGAAGTTGACAGTGCATACAATGACTTTTCTAAAGCTTTTGACCAACTTAACCACGTTAATTTAAACTTAAGGCTCTTGGTTTTGCACTATTTTTCTTAGCTGGGAAACAAATTTGTTCTCTTAAAAAAGCAAAAATATAAAAATAATGATGAAAACGGGTATTTTTAAAATTTGAGTAAATCTTTAAATTTGAAATCAGGACGACCAATTAAATATAAACACTTATATATCAAAACCATGAAAGCTTAAAATTCAAGATTTTTGAAAGCTTATAAGAATATTCAAAAACTTTGTGAGATAATGAGATTATTTAAACTATTTCTAGAAGAAATAAGCTTACCTTGGTCTTTAAAAACAGTTTTTGGCTGTCCTTAGCATTTTTAAATGGGCATATTTCAAAAACCCGATGTGATGACACAAATGTTTTGGCCAGATTCGAATACAGGACAACTTAACCTCAAAATAGTTTTTTTTTTTTCTTTATTCATTATTTTATTAGAATATTTATATTTGGGTTGTGTTTACTAAAAAAAAATAATTTTGTCGATCTGATTTAGTTTTAAAATGATACTTGTATTATACCCACCCTTTCAGTACAACATAACATAAATATGTGCAAAGAAAGAGCATCAAAATACAGTTTTCTAAGAAGGTGATATATTTTGTAAGTAATTAAGTGAGAGAAAGACATCCTTGATTTTAGATAATTCTTTAACGATTTTACTATTCTCTAAATCCAACTCATTATATTCCAATGATATGATATATCTTCTTTTTAGTTTCTTTCCGTCTTAACATTTTATTCAACACAAGAATACCTAATCCCATTGTCAAAAAACTGCATTTTTTCGCCATTTTCTACAGTTGGGGTTATTGACATTTGAATTCCTCATCTTATCAAAGATTAATATAAAAATGTATTCCCATTATTATCATCATCATCATAATAATCATCATAATAACCATAATCGTTTGTCCACCAAGTTTATCCATAGAGAACTAAATTGTCCTTATTGTTGACCCTAAAAATCATTCATGCTACCAATTTAGCTGAAAGCATATAATATTCAACGTCTTATAGAGCGACGATATATCCTATCTACCTATACAACCTTCCTCCTATAATATATGAATCCTGACTCTTGTCGTTGACGTTAGCGTGTATCAATGTTGTTGTTCGTGAGAAAAAAACTGTTCTTCTATATCGTACAATGCTTTCAGTTCGATTTCCCAAGAGTCTTATATGGCTCCTAGCTAATTTGATGATTCCTGTCAACAGGAGGTTAGATATACCATACACTATAATATGCTTATAAATGGAATTGGAAAAGATAATAATTTACTTTATTGCAGAATTAGTGAAAGTGAAAGACTAAATTAAAGTATTATTTTTTATTTTGTTCGATAAATTTTACTAGAAATGGAGAGAATTTAGGTGATGACAGGACTGTCACAACTAAAAATTGTCAATAATCAAAATTGGAGTCTTTAGTATAGTTTCACTTTACAAAACCCGTTTGTTTAATTATAATTTTGGCATAAGGAGTTTTTTTTTTGTAAACGTCATCCATAATACTGAAGAAATATAATATCGGCAGTAGAATCACTGCACATAAAAGATAAAGTGGAATCTCAAAATCAATATTCGAGTTTTGCCTTTTTAGACATTGGTTGGGACGTTTTATACCTCTTTGAGGCTCGAGAGAATAAAAATAAACAATGTTACCCATGTTGCAGTTTCAAAAGTAAACGTAAATAAAACAAATATAAAGTATTTATTTTCATTATATTTCTTTTTTATTATAATGTTTAAAAGTTTACATTATGCGTGAAACACTACATCATTTAAATAAACATCACGCGAATTGTAAGAAGCATCGATTCTTTTGAGGTGATTTTCCAAAACTTTTCGACACATATAGGGCGGTATCTCAGCCATAACTTGACGAACGTTGGTTTTTAAGTACTAAAAAGTTAAAGGCTTATCTGATAGCGCCACGCTCGAGTTTTGTGGCATGTAGCACCTTTTAGCTGAAACCACATATTTTTCAAGTCGTATTCTTCAATAGCAGGCAGGGTATGTGACCATAACGCTCTGAATTGACAGTGACAGTCGTTCCATCCTTCGTCATTTCCTTTTGTTTTGTATGTTTTTGTATATCTTTTTGTGCCATAATGCCTATTCTACTTAAAACTAAACCCTAAAACTATAAAACAAGTATGTAGGCCGGCCAAGGCTTAAAACCCCATCCCGACTAGTAGTCAAGTGCTGATTGAAGCCACCAAAACTGGTTCTCCTGCTTCACCCAATCAGTTCGGTTCCGTTCGGACACAGCCCTACTGAACCAAAGGAACTCTGCTCCGCCTTGTGCCATGACGTCCCGATTGTACAGGAGTCGCCTATCCACGGTTCGTCGTCTGACGTGGTAGATTAGCGAAACTGCCAATCTGTATCAGACCGCATCTGTCTAAAAAGAGGAATGCCTCTGGTGGAATGAAGCCGCTCAAGCGTGCACTCTCAAAATACTCGTCGTTCGGATAGAACGCCCCGAAAATTAAATTGTTTACCGAAGGCATAGCTCTTGCAATTTGACCTCCAACGAGTTTTATCACGAAATTGTCAATTCTGTTGATTCGAGCCCCGTTGTACAGGACCTCGTTGGAATAGTAATGCACATAAGAAGCGTCGTAAACACTGCCGGTTGAACACCCAAAACTTCTCCATCTGGGAAGGGACAACGTTGAACCACACAGGACAAAAATAAAAGATCATCAGCCGTATGAGGGCCATGTAGCAAATTACCTCCACTCTGGAATCAAGCCGACTGCTAAAAAACTGCCGTTTCGCCAGAGCGAAGGCTCCTCTGGCCCTGTTCAGAGCAGCATTTATGTGTTTGTCGCAATATAAATACTGATCCTACCATATAACGAGGTACTTCACTACATCGTCGCCGTTAGCAATTGCCTTTGTTAGACTACCTATCAGATTGCTGGTGTAAATGCTGAAAAGAATCGGCAAATGCACCACTCCCTGTTAAAGACCATTTTTGACTGAGAATGTTGTGGTAGAAGTTTCATTGCCACTTTTGACAACAAACTTCTAGCATAAAGTATATACAACAATGGCTTGCTTATGCCAAGCCTGCTCAGTTTTAGGTAAAGACAATCTAACCATACGGTGTCAAAGGCCTTTTCCAAATCAACCAGAACAGCACCTGTGCATTTTTGTTTTGATTTATTCCATTGGATATCAGAAACTAGTTTAGACGCATGAACCGCCTTGAACCCGAACCGTTTATTCATAATTATTTTGTTGTCCGCAGCCCACTTAGTCAGAGCCCTATTGAGTATCTTTTCGAAAACTTTGCTGATGCTCGGAGGAAGACTTATCGGCCGAAGATTTGACGAGTTGGAGTTGTCCTTTCCCTTTTTCGGGAGAGGATGAACCACAGCGGTCTTCCAGTGCACTGGATAATATGCATAAGTCAGTGCATTATTGACGAGTGTGGTGTAAATGTCAATTGCTTTCATCGGTAAATGTCTTAGTGCAACTTTTGATATACTATCGTATGTGTCGCAGGTACTTTTTGTTTTTTATTGAATGATGAGCTGAAGCTCAACCTTCGTCACTAACAAGGCGCTTGGTTCCGTTTGCTCGGCGATTATGGCATTTTCCAAGGAATCGTCATTGAACCTCACGAAACCGCAGTTCTCAGATCGCCATTGTGTCATATCATTTCGAAGGTAAAAGTGATTAAGTAGGGCTCTGTTTTCCAGGTCGTGGTTGGGTCGAATGCTAACATTCACCTTGTACACTTGCTGGAAGGCAGCTCCCACCACCTCCACTTTTTCCTTCGGATCTTCAATTATGTAAAAGTCATCGTCAAAGATGGTTTCTTCTGGATCTATTTGCGCTGTCCTGAGTACGTCTCTGTTCTCTTTAGTTCTTTGGAGTTTCAGACACAGAAGGGGATATTCGTTCTTTTTCCTGAATATCTTGTCGATTTTAGGGAACATACTAGGGTCACTGGAGTTAACTGACCGGATCTTACGGTCCCAGTACTTATTTATTGATAACCTGTAGTTTTCCTTAATAAACAGACATGATATTTTTTATTGACGACTTCAATATCCTAACCTCCAAGTCGTGTGGGTCTGTAAGTCGTCTGTACAAGTTTTTGAGTCTTGTCAGTAAGACACTCTAGTGCCTACGTAGTGCGTGAATAGTCGCGTTTCTGTAAGCGTCCATTTGATCCCGTTATTTGTACTTTGGTATTGTCCGTTCCATCCAGCTCATCTTACTGTAATTGTAAGAATGCATTGCAACGTATTCCTTCAACTCCACGCGTTCGTTCGGAATCTGCATTACAACAGCCAGTCCACAGTGGTCACTGTCGTACTCGACTGTCTGTAAGCAGTTTTGAGGGTGATTACATACTTTTTCTGTAACTGTCAGTTAGGTGTCGTACAGCAAAAGATCCAGAAATTAGCCGCTTCTTGGATACGATGGCTTTTCAGTAGCCAGCAAGACGACGCCATATTCAACGCTGTAAAGATTCATCAAATTAAAAAGATGGCTGCCTCTGGGATTACTATGTTAATATCCCCAATCTTCATGTTTTGCTTTTAAATAGATGAAATAGTTTTCTTCCAAGCTCAGTTTAATTTCCCTAAAAAGAATCTCGAGTTCTGAATCTCGAGTTCTGAAGCAAAGTAAGTAACCTGCGGAGCTACAGCCGCATAAGCCGCAATCATATACATCCGCTTCCCTTGAGTAAGAGAGATACATACAACGCAAACTTCTAGTGGTGTCTTGAGCTTTCGCAATTCATTGGTTTACATGACTTTATAATTAATGCCTTTTCACATAAATAGAGCGACACCGCCCCCTTGAGTGGTGTTGGGCCTCTCCCTTTTTACGATATTGTAATTTTTATGAGTCAATTTGTGTTTGTGGTTTAGCTTGGTTTCGCTAGCCATAAACACATAGGGACTGTAGTCTTTGAACAATTGGAACATGTTGGCTCTTCGTATGGGAACCGAAGCTCTATCAGTGACTATTTCGTAGCTTGCCCAAATGAATATGTTTAAGTCCCTTTAAACAAATCTTGTGTACACTACATAGGGCTGGAAATGGAATCCAATACCACTGTGTTCCACCTATGTTTGGAATAAGCAAAGCAGGGGTTGGAAACATAAAGTTCAAAACCTATGAATAAAATACCCTTTACATTATTGGTGTTCCTTAACTTTCCTACTAGGTTGAGTTTCTGTTAATTAAAACTACACTTACTGAAGTAGTTCCAAATAATCTTAAATAAATATAAATAATCCCCCACCCCAAAAAAAATACACTTATACGACCAAAACTTTCTACTAAACCTCTTCAAAGTTTTTGAAAGATTGTTTTTTTCTTCGTCTTAATAAATTCTTAATCAATTATTTTTCTTATTTCGCTATCATAACTTATACATAAATAAATTCTCGTCGACTATTTATTTTTGACATTTCCAAAACGACAACCACATTAAAACTTAATATATTTTGTTAAGATTCTATGATCTCCTTCACTGAATTCCATATTTTTCCTTAAGAGTTCGCTTGTGGACTGAGGGGGCATCGGACGTCGCGTAGTCGAAGAAGTATATTTTTAAGGAAAAACTTTTTCTTCTCTTAATACTTGAAAATTTGGATTCTAACAAAAAGTTTGTGAGTTCTTCAAAAATATAATTTCCTTTTCCTCTTTTTGGAGTAGAGGAATAATATTCTGGACGCGATGCCAATGCCGCGCCGCTGCAAATACTTTCGCTTGGCATTCATTTGATTAGCGTCACTGGGAAATGATATTTTTTTTGCAAAATTCTTATTTCTAAGCTATGCCCGCTCAAGACCGCTCAAAAATGATTTTAAGTAGTTATTCTTTCATGCGCGTGATGCGGTGCTGAATGTCGGATGCGGAAGCTTCTTCTGCTAAGATGCCACAAAATCCCATTTAGAAATAATTTTATTTTCGCATACTTTGAATTTTGAATGAAGCTGAAAGATATGGATTGCGGGTGATATATTAGCATCATCATCGTTGTGATATTGGGAAATGTAGATTTTTTTGTTTTCCTTATTTTTGTTTTGTGAGGATTTTCAAAGGGAAACTTTTTGGAAATAGGTTTGTCTTTTCATTTCCATAATTCTCTAGTTTTATGTGTGTAACGAGGACGAACGGATGCTAAGTTTAAATGAGGTTTTCTTATGAAGTTAAATTTATTCGACTTGCTTAGAAGACGACGACGACGCACGTGAACTGAAATCCTTGTGGAGAATTATTATTTGTTTGAACTAGAATAATAAATCAGTAGGAAATAAGAAGTGTGTGATTTTAAGATTATTTTGCACACATGTTTTCAGCTTAAGTGTACTGTATACTCACAACTTAAATCTTAACTCTTGTTTTAAAAATCATGTCAAAATACTGTGTGGCAAAAAAAATGTGATTTTAATCAACCAAAAATTCGTGGCAAAAAGTCAAACGAAAAGCCCAGCAATGTCAGTGGGGTGCGAAGGCTTGCTGTATGTCAGAATTTCTCCTGAGACTACAAAGTCGTCAATAATCGAAACAGAATATAATCGTTAGGAGAAAAACATTGCTTGAATGCCTTAAAATCAAAATGCGTATAAATCGTAATGAAGGAATTCATTGTTTCGTTTTGTTGTGAAATCAAGATCTAGACAATGAAGCTTTTTTTTCAAAAAAGACATTACAAATAATTAATTATGCATATTATGAAGGTATCTGATTTTTCGACTTAAAGAGATATAAAGTTCGTAAAAAATCATAGTGTCATAAAACTGAACCAAGCTTTCTTAGGGAAGAATAGTGAACGCCCTTAAATAATATTTCAAGGTAAATATCATTTTGAATTAAAAAGATATTTATTATGTAAAATTAAAAACGGTGAGTATATTTTTTTTAATTTTATATCAATCTTGAACAAAGTTATAATGAGAAAACTATTAGTGAGATATTTGGGGTCAACCAAATTCTGAATTTTCTTAAAATTACTCACTCATAAAAGAATTCGGCAAATAAACTAAAGTAGCAGTGCCAATTAGTTTGCAAGCTTTTTTTTAACAATTCACAAAAGCGGAAATGCAAAATCACCAGGACATACCAGAAAAATAAGTTCTTAACAGTCCAAGGAGGATTCTTACTTATATATTCTATGAAAGACTTCGAAAATGAAACAAAGGAAGAAACATTCTAATCATGTTTCAAGCCGGTTTTCGAGAGGATTTCTCAACGATTGAAGTCAGCTATAAAAAAAGAAAAAAAATATACGTGCTTCGTCGACTTCAACGAAAAAGTAAATAGAAAAGCTCCGATGTTCAAGCTCTCAACACTAGGAATCTCAATGAAATTCTTGATGATGGACGAGTACTTTAACTTTTTTGTTTCATTGAGTGCATCAGTATGAAATGGGACGATTTTCTCAGAATGGTTTGAAACATTGACAGGTGTTTTCCAAGGAATGTTAAACATCTCCGCAAGTGATCTATGAAGGGCCGATCCTTGCCTGGCTAGCTCGTCAGCCCGTTCATTTCCCACGATACCACTATGGCCCGGAACCCAGATCAGGGTGACACCGAGGTTAATATTCAGACTC
Source organism: Eupeodes corollae (assembly GCF_945859685.1). Lineage (NCBI taxonomy): Eukaryota > Metazoa > Arthropoda > Insecta > Diptera > Syrphidae > Eupeodes > Eupeodes corollae. Next base: position 196,245,566 of record NC_079147.1, on the reverse strand, counting down.
GCAAGCTCATTGCGACATTGCTGGGCCAATTTAGATGAGGATGTTGCCGATTTAATATCTTTGACAGCTGCCTGACTTTCTCTAAAGATAGCCGCATTTCGGTTTTTTGGTTTTGGTTTTGTTTAATTATCTTACATGCCTCCCTTATTGCCAGCAGTTCAGCCTGAAAAACGCTAGCAAAGTCAGGAAGCCTTAAGGATTTGGCTACATTTAAGGACTCAGAAAAGATCCCAGAACCAACTCCGCACTCCATCTTTGAGCCGTCAGTAAAGATGGTTGTGTCGAAAGCTATCGACACGATGTCATCCTCCCAATCTTCTCCGGATGGGAAAATAACCTTAAAACCCTTACTAAAGCTCAAAGTAGGAGTGCAGTAGTCAGTGTCTACCGAGATAATATCTGAGGGAATCAATTTCGTAGTGACCATAAGGTTTTGAAAACCAGCTGTTTGATTCCTTCCTAGCTCAAGAGATTCGGCTGGAGAGGCTGTCCAGGTTCCAGCAGGCTTTTTTAGAAATGAAGGATAACAATGTTCCTTCGATAAAATTTTGCTGAGCTTTGCGGAGTCCTTTATGTCTTCGATTGATTGACAGTATTCCCTCCAGCCTTGTCTTTTGGCTGATGACAGGGCTTGCTTGTAAATTTTAAGAGAGTCTTTATGTTTATGGCAGATATTAAAAATTGTCCTTTTCATTTTCCTTAGACTGGACAGTTCTTCATTCCACCAGGAAGGAAGGGTTTTACGGCTATATTTGACTGGGCAAGAGACTCTAAAAGTTTTACTTATAGAAGTTTCAAAGGTTTTCACCTTTGATTCGAGGTGTCCTATCGTTTCAGTGAGATTCGGTAAGTTGCTTAGTTTGGAATTCGCAATTTGACTGAATTTCGTCCAGTCAGTTCTTTTGGGATTTCTGTAAGACGGAGGGTTTTTCGACTCGAAATTAATTTGAAAAAGAATTCACTTGTGATCCGAAAACGAATTCAAAGGGAAAACTCTCCAATTCTCTACTAATAAATTACGGTTGTTTACTAAAGTAACATCAAGCACATCCTCCCATCCATCATAATTTTCCGAGCTCGGAAAAATGATAGTGGGAGTAGTGTTGCCTCTGTTACAAATGGTCATATTATTTTCAATAATAAAATCAAAAAGTGACTCACTTCGTTCGTTGATCACAGAACTTCCCCAAAGGGTATGCCGAGCATTTGCGTCGCCTCCGATCAGAAGGTTTGCGTTTTTAATGGGGGTTAGTTGTTAATACAAGTAGGATAATATCGAAATTGTGCAAAGATTTTAAGAATTTAAATTACACATAACTTTAGTTTTTGAAAGCACGCTAAACAAAAAAGTATTAAACATAATGTGCACAAGTTGTTTGCTAACCAGAAAATCGATCTTGCGCCAAAATACCGTGCTTTTTATTTCTTCAAACGCTCATTATTCAGACTTTCTTATTCAACTCCAAACTATGTCATCTATAAGTGGAATCTGCCTCTTGGAACTTTTTTTCGTGTAAAACTCATGGTTTTACATTTGTCAACATTTAAAACAAGACGATATTATTCCACTATTCCCTGAATAATATTAAGATGTAGAGTTAATTTTCTTAAAAAAATTATTGTCATCAGCATATTTTGTATGATCGAAACCAAGTCATTTATAAATAAAACAAATAGAATAGGACCAAGGTGACTGCCCTGGGGTACACCAGAATTCACAACAAATTAAATTAAACACTCATTATAAAATTTAACACTATAACGACTATCTTGCAAATATGAGGAGATCCAGTTTATGAAATAGTCGTTAAAACCTTGATGTGATAGTTTTAAAAGTAATGTTTTATGACACAATTTGTCAAAGGCCTTGCTGCAATCAGTAAATATACATTCTACTTGTTCACGTTTTTCAAAAACATCTAAACAAAAGGACGTAAAGTGAAACAGATTAGTAACAATTGAACATTATTTAACAAAACCATGTTGTTTATCACAGGTAATTGAACTACAGTGAAAAGAAATCACGCTACATACGATTGACTCAAACAGTTAAGGTATCCCAGATAGTTTAGCAATAGTTCGGTAGTTCATTATTTCGTTTTAGGACCTTTTTTGTGTACTGGTATTATGAGAAGCTTTTCCAGATAAAAGGAAACAACGAGTTACTTAAAGAAGTGTTGAAAAGAACACATAACGGGTGTGCTAAATACGCAGCACATTTCTTTTAAATGGATGATGGTACACTATCGGTACCACGACTAAAATTTTTGTCAAGTTGTAGGGTACTATTAAAGACAGTATCTTTACTTATAACGAAATTAATAGAATTTAAGTGGGGGAAATTTAAAACAGTTTCATCAGTTCCTGTTTGATTATACGTTATCCAAGCTTTGTTCCTTTTGTGTTTTAAGTTTTTAACGTGAGAATCAACCAAAGGTGGAAAACTCAACTTATTTCGAGTCTTTTTAAATGGAATCATTTTGCAGAAACAGTCAAAAAGAGTTAAATAAAAATGTTACACATACCGTCAATATTAAAGTTACAAAATAAGTGATCCCAATTGATCCTACATAATAAGTTAAAAAGGTTTCTAGTTTGTTTTTATTAGAAAGCATATGAGAAGAAGCTATGTTTAAATTAAGTGCTATGTCTAATATAGGTTGATAGCGATCTTCGTCCACAATTTCGAAAGCAGAAGAAATTACAGCTACTTCAGTGCATATGGTTCGGAGAAAAATAACAGATCGAGTGTTTTTCCAAAACGGTTCTTCACATCACCGTTGAGTTGACTAAAGTCACATGAAGACATACTATCTGTTAATAAAAGCTCGTTTGAAGTTGAGACGTTTATTGGAACGTAGAAGTTATCGTCATCAATTTGAATCCAATTGAGATTGGGTAAATTCAAATCACCAACAACTAGTACTTCGTCTTCAGTCTCCAAAAGGATTTAAATACTTTATATACAGTTGTTTAGTTTTTCATAAGTCTCGTTCTTGGAGCTTGGAAGTATATATGTTGATACAATAATAAATGTCCTGTTGTCATTTTTATGTTCAAGCACAGTGTTTCGATGTCTGTTGATCAAAAATCGTCAATCAGGTAACCAGTCAAAGTATTGTTGATAGCGACAAGAATTTCGCCACCATAGGCGTTTGATTCGTCTAAGATATTATGATGAAGATCACGTCTAAAAACGTGATAAGATGAGTTAAAGGCTCCGAGTCCGAGATAGAGTTGTGGAGCCATGTTTCCGTCAATATTATGATATCGCGAGGAAGATTGTTAATGTTTTTATACCCCATGTTGGTCTCTGTCCGAAGTCCATTAACGTTTTGAAAGTAGCTTAGTTTTAAATCACTTTAAAATTGAAATAATGTAAAATTCGTGCTTTAAAAACCTCCAACATTATTATATTTGAAAGAAACTATTAAAGCCATAGTTATTATTAAATTGGATATAAATTAATTTGACACTATTGTGAAGTGTCAAATCAGGAAAACGGCATAAAAGCCATGTTTTAATACTAAAGAATAATTATTGTTATGAAACAATGATTGTACAATAAAGAATCTATCTATCTCTTGATCTTATTTCAAATCTTCCCAGATTCCAGACGAATCTGAAGTGAATTTTTAATTCAACTCTCTTAAATTTAATTTTTTCTTCGCTTGTTGAAATAAATATCAGAAAATGACAGCTTCAGGCACATTCAAAATGAAGCCTTAGAAGTCGACAATGTATTTCAGGCGATTGAACGGTGATTTTGATAGTTACGTCTTACAGCTAATGGTAAAGCTAAGTGGACCAATTTAAATCACAGGGATTAGAATTATGTAACCGACAAGACCATTACAAGTACCTGCTTTAGTTCTGCCTGTACATCCTTATGTTACAATCCATTACATTAAATTTATATGAATTTATCATAATGGCTACTTTTGAGATATGATGGGCTGTAATAATAATACGTTGAGAAATGTCAAAATTTTCAATTCGATAACTCAAACCCGCATTAAATCGAATGTATACAACAAAATAGTCGCAATCGCCAATAGCTCGAAGTAATAAATTCATATGTATTGCCATTCGTCTCTTTCTTTGCTATACACTCCGGGTTCTCCTATTCACTTAGATTTTGAAAAAATATAAAAAGTACTAATACTAATTCGTAAGCCAAAAAAAATTAGATTACTTCAATTTAACACCAAAACCCTTAACTTAATTTATACTCATCAAAAGTCATCAAAACAATCAAAAAATACAAATAAGTAAAAAACAACAATAAACAAACAGCTAAATATTTTAACAACTTTTTGTCTGTGCGTCTTCGTCGTTGTTGCGTGTTTGTTTGTCAGAAAGTTTGTATTCGATTTCATCAATTTTCTTTGCGTTCCTTTGCCAACAACCGCCATTAAATCGGAAAAGAAAAACTTGCCTCAAAAGTCATCGATGCGTAATGAGTTTTCGATTCGAAATCGTTATCGATTCGATTCCTCTTCTTGTTGTTTTCAACTTTTCCAGCTTCTATCACCTAACCCAGTTCCACAGCTACAATTTGAGCTTCAGAGTGGAGAAGGACCATTCCATTGCTTGGCATCGTCAGCCTCGCACAGGAGTTAAAGTCAAAATTGGCATACTATACACGTAACGTAACATTCACTATTGAATGATTTTTGTGTAAAAGCTACAACAGCTCCCTCTACACACGCTTGCTTAAGTTATAAAGGATATTTTTTTATTTTTATTTTGATTTTTATTTTATTTTGTTTTCTATTTTAGCCCAGGTAAAATAAAAAGAAAAAAAAGAAAGGACATGAAAACATCTTATCTTTAGCGTTCATACATTTACCGGTGGTTGGTGGTAGCACTCACATTGACGGTATTATTGGCATCCAGAACGTAATTCCTTTAAAAGTGATAAAAGTTAGAAGATTGTTGTTTAACTTCGCATACACGCTACACAGCTACGCTACAGGGTATCAACATACGAGTTACAAGGAATCGAATTTGGAAATGGGGTGAGGACCATGGGTAGGGTGGTAGCGTGTATGTTGAAGTAAATAATAAAGTTTTATGTGGAACCTTGCGTTTTACCTTCGAACTCACGAGACAACCTTAACGCACGAATTTTTTGACAAGAACAAAAAAAAAAAGGGAACCAAGTGCAGAAGTCTCTTCGCATATATCGTCAACCTTTTTTACCGATAAGGTGAACCATGATGTTGAAAGTTAAACTACATTTGTATAGTATATTGTAGAAAGACCCATAATAGGTCTTGGGGGAATTGAATGGATAAAAATGTTAAAGTTCATTTGCAAAAGAATATATAAACTACACGATAGGTCCTCCTCTAGTAGGTTTGATACTAAAGGTTCCTAAGTAAACAATAAAAATCAAAATAAAATCAAATTGCTCTTTCATTGTCAAAAAGTTAATCGAAAAGGTTTGTTGATTATTTAACAAATCAAAATATAAAGAAACTCTAAAATTCAACAATAAAAGTTGAGATGCAGGATTTCGAAATGGTTATAATAGATTGAATTTTTAACTTATTTATCATGTAAAAAAAAATGTTTTCTACTCGCACAAAAGTTGCAGCGTGTGATTGATAAAAAGAAAATATTTAAACAAAATTCTGTTCGCTTTTTAAATAGATTTAAAAGTTATAGTACACCTTCAATTGATGTTAATGTTCTCGCCACTTATTTTGAACGACTTCTGTTGACCAATTCAATTTCAAACCCAAACAGTTTCTTCATCCCAATTGTGACCAACTTAGAATAAGATTCCTCATTTACAATGAAAAAATACCGAAGCATCTTGCCTTCAAGGTATTTCAGTTGAATTCTATAAACATGCCATTCCGAAGCTTCCTTAATAGCCTATGATAAGATTTCAGTACCTGAAATCTTTGAATCTTCAAAATTTAAAGCCGATTTTCATAAAGGAGATCCTTAGGATAAGCCAAAAAGCAATTTATTGATAGATATGTAGATTCTTTTTGAATAATTCGGGAAATGGTATTCCTACCGTCAGTACAAGTGACAATTAAGTTTAATACTTCATTAAAATATTAAATTATAACTTGAACATTTATAATTTTTTGGTAACTTAAAGTTTAGTTAAAACGATTTGTTTTGTACTAGTATCACAGTAAAATTATCACTTAAAAGCTCTCTTTTATAATTGCTTACTCGAAAAACCGTTTCCAGTCGTTTCCATTTAGCAAACATTTCATCTCTTCTTCTTGCAGGACGTTTTGCCCCAAAAAGGAACCTTTGTTTGCTCCCTAAGAATCGGATAAGTAAGCGGAAGATATATTCCTGGACACTCATGTTGCATAAAGTGTAGATATCAGCTAAATAATTTCAGTTAGGAATGTGATCGAAGATCTAATTCGTTCGATAAATGTATACCTTTCATTTTTGTCGACAATGTGGCCAATAATACATGTATTTTAGAATATTTTTCATATGAAGAAATTCAGCATATTTTCAACCTTCTCATACTTCTTGATAACCCAAACTTGTGCACAATAGAAAAGTATTGATCCAATCAAATTGCATTTGGTAATGAAGATCTTCTTTCAGTTTGTACAGATGGTTGTTGTGGCAGCATCAGATTTGCTTGGATATGTTAATCATTATTCAAATTAAAGGGTTTAGCATTTGTAATTATTCTTTTTGTTTTTCGATGTAGTTTTATAAGTTATACAGTTAATAAAAAATGCATCTCTACCAATTGTTATTAAATTTTTTACACCACACGATAAGCTGTTTGTCTTGCGATCGATTGCCGAATACAGAAGAACAACAAAAGCACCGCTTCAGCTTCATGATCTTGGCCTTCGCACTGACAGTGAGAATGCAACGGGAAAATCAAATGTTTTCATTCATGAGAGCTTAACACCCAAAAATCGCTTTATAATGCAGAATGCGTTGAAAATGAAACGCAATAAATAGCTACATTCTGTTTTTACAATTCGTGGCCTGGTTTATGTGAAGAAGAGTAAAGATGAGGAGGCACAATTGATTGAGACCACTGATGACTTAGCTGATACTACCATGATGACGCAAACAACGACAACAAATGATGCAGATAAATAGTACACTGAAAAAAAATTTGTTCGCTACTTGTAAATTTTGTTTTTTTTATTTTTTGCAAGCTTCTAATATTTATTTTTTCTTATATTCTACCTTTTTTATATTATTATTTTTCTTTTATTTTGAATTAAAACATAAAATACTCGTAGAATGTAAACTTTTCTTTTTCATGTCTCTATTTTCTTTTTCTCTTTTTCTAATATCTAATCTTTGTCCTCTTCGTGTCTTTGTTTGCTCTTTCTCTGGAACGGGTTATGCAATGCTTGGTGCAGTTTATTGGGCACCTCTTATTTATGTCATTGTTTATGGAGGATCCTAATGAGCAGCATATAAGGGATTCTGTACAGGCTATCAGTAGGGATAATACGCGGATAATGATTAATGTTATATGCAATCAACATACTGGTTTGCAAGTTTGTCATCTTAACACACAAAGTTTGAGATCAAGAGAAAAATTGGATGAATTTAGAAACTTGTTTGCTAGTTCTAAAGTTGATGTGATATGTGTTTCGGAATCTTGGTTTTTAAGTGATGTTGATGACGGAATTTATAATTTAAGTGGTTATAAACTTTTTAGATCTGACAGAATCAATCGTGTTGGTGGTTGGTAAATCTCTTTTACTTAACACTATGCCTTACATATATGATAAGAACACAGCCGCCGATGAATATTCGTTCAATTTATGTATCGATTTTGTGTTATCGATTCATTGTTCCATTCTCTCGCCGTACCAACTGACCTACCTCACAGCGAAATGGCGCTCAAGCTTCCTTTTCGATCAAAACCTCCAACCTGACAAGATCAGAGATTCGCAGCCATAGAAGCCAGAGAGAGAATTCGCTTTTTAAATACAAGTGTTTTAAGTTAATTAAAACAATTTAATCGCCTTGAAGCGACAATTAATTCGAGCTTCGCAAGCTACAAGAATTTCGCCAGTGACCACACTATAAAAGCCACAATCCATAGTCACAGACTGAATTTTTAATCCAAGTCCGAGTTAATAACGAAGCCACGCTGTCTAGCGCCAAGGTTCTAAGGAATCGTGCAAAACTAGTGACTGGGGATCAAAAGAAGTAGGCTCTTTCAAGGTGCCTAAAAGCCAAAGATTTTAGGTAGGGAAATCCATACCCAAAACCACGTGGATTCCACTACTAATTCCTACCATATTCCTACCGATCCATCATCCCACCTAATTACAAACGAACCATAATAAGGTCCGACGAGGTTACGTCAAAATCTTGATCAGGAGAACATAAAAAAAGAGTGCGTTACACATTTGCTGGCTGGTGCAAGTCTTTCCAAGGCCACGTGTGTCGACGTCGCGTCGTTGAGGCACAGTGGACCAGCCAGTGTGTAATTCAGGCCCAAAATTGGTTTGACATTGAAGAGTAAAGCTACGTATACGCTTCGAGGTTTAACACACACGCTTTATATACGCGTATAGCAAATATATGCCTGTGCTTATATATATACGGATTCGCTTTGCATAACATACCTAAACCTACCAGAAATACTCACCCGCTAAGCCTATACTTACCTGTCAATCAACGCCATCGTCCGCCATCATCATCAGCATCCATCATCATCGAAGTCCAGCATCCCACTAACCTAGTTTTAAGTAAAGCTCTAGTTTTTTTAACTTCCCATAGGAAGTTATTGTAATGGGTCCGATTTGTCAAATTGAAAATTTTGAAATTTCTCGACGTTTCAAGGTCCCTAGAGTCGAAATAAAAGATTTTTAGAAAGATGTCTGTGCGTGCGTGTGTACGTACGTTTGTACGTCCGTACGTCCGTACGTCCGTACGTCCGTACGTCCGTACGTTCGCGACGTTTTTTTCGTTGTCCATAGCTCAAGAACCAGAAGAGATATCGACTTCAAATAAATTTTGTTATACAGATAATAAGGCAGAAAGATGCAGAAAGGGCTCTCAAGAAAATTGCGTGGGTGGTTTTTTTACTATAGCAGTTTGAAAAAATGGTGAAAATTTTAGTTAACCCTAAATATCTTACGAACCAAAAACGCTAGAGACTTGAATTAAATTTTATATAATAGACTGTAACGTGATACCAAACAATTATATTTTTTGAAAAAAATCAATATAACGGTTTTTTTTTTAAATCAATAAAACTGAAAAAAAAAATTTGTCACCTCCAAAATTTTACGACTGAAATATGATTTTATCTCTAAAACAATTTTGTGCAACGAAGAATAATGTTTTTGACATCTGATAAAATTTTGAGAAAAATCTAATTGACAGTTTTTTTATAAAAAATAAAAATCTAAAAAAAACATTACTCAAAGTTGGTAAAAATTGAATATCGGTTCAAATATCTTTTCAAAAACTTGAAATTAAGGCTTCAATTTTAATTTATCTTATAAGAAATATTGTTTTCAACATTCTGAAAAATGTTGAGAAAAATCGAATTGACAGTTTTTTTTTACAAAAAATAAAAACCTAAAAAAAAAAATTATAAAAGTTTATAAAAATTGATTTTCGACTCGAATATCTTTTCAAAACTTTGAGATATTGGCTTTAATTTACTTTTATCTTTCAAAAAATTTTGTTGTCAACATTCAGTTAAAGTTTGAAAAAAATCGAATTGACAGTTTTTTTACATAAAATAAAAACCTAAAAAAAAAAATTTATAAAAGTTGGTAAAAATTGATTTTCGATTCAAATATCTTTTCAAAACTTTGAGATATTGGCTTTTATTTACTTTTATCTTTTAAAAAATCTTGTTGTCAACATTCAGTTAAAGTTTGAAAAAAATCGAATTGACAGTTTTCTTACAAAAAATAAAAACCTAAAAAAAAATTATAAAAGTTGGTAAAAATTGATTTTCGACTCAAATATCTTTTTAAAACTTTGAGATATTGGCTTTAATTATCTTTTATCTTTCAAAAAATCTTGTTGTCAACATACAATTAAAGTTTGAAAAAAATCGAATTGACAGTTTTTTACAAAAAATAAAAACCTAAAAAAAACAATTTATAAAAGTTGGTAAAAATTGATTTTTGACTCAAATATCTTTTCAAAACTTTGAGATATTGGCTTTAATTTACTTTTATCTTTCAAAAAATCTTGCTGTCAACATTTAATAAAAGTTTGAAAAAAATCGAATTGACAGTTTTTTTACAAAAAATAAAAACTTAAAAAAAAATTATAAAAGTTGGTAAAAATTGATTTTCGACTCAAATATCTTTTCAAAACTTTGAGATATTGGCTTTAATTATCTTTTAGCTTTCAAAAAATCTTGTTGGCAACATACAATTAAAGTTTGAAAAAAATCGAATTGATAGTTTTTTTACAAAAAATAAAAACCTAAAAAAAAACAATTTATAAAAGTTGGTAAAAATTGATTTTCGACTCAAATATCTTTTCAAAACTATGAGATATTGGCTTTAATTTACTTTTATCTTTCAAAACATCTTGCTGTCAACATTTAATTAAAGTTTAAAAAAAATTGAATTGACAGTTTTTTTACAAAAAATAAAAACCTAAAAAAAATGTGTAAAAGTTGGTAAAAATTGAGTTTCGACTCAAATATCTCTTTAAAAATTTTAAGTATTGGCTTTAAAGTAATTTTATCTCATAAGAAATATTGTTGGTAAAATTTTTTCAAAAAATCGAATTGACAGTTTTTTTACAAAAAATAAAACTCTAAAATAAAAACAATACTAAAACTTGGTAAAAATTTACTTTCGGCTCAAATAGCTTTTCAAAACTTAAAAATATTGGCTTGAAACTTATTTTATTTCACAGAAAATATTGTTTTCGATATTCAGTAATTTTAATATAAAAATCCAACAGTCCGTTTTTTCATATAAAAAATAAAATCTACAAAAGGAGTACGCAAATTTGGTAAAAATTGATACGAGTACATAAAGACAAACTTTTAAGCAAGACAAATCGACAGACGGGATGGGAAGTTATCAGTGTGGGTCGCATCCCAGCCTCTTTTTTCTATATGAAATTCGATACTCTCAAGCAATATCGTAATCACTCAAGAATCAAGATCCACAAAAGATAAGTATTAAAGTTCCAACTCATTTTGAGGATCACCAATATTTGCATATTTTAAATCTCTTTCTCTATTTTATTTAATATAGCGTTTTAGTATAAGAGTTTAAGAACAATAACTCTATACCTAATTGAATTCATCCTACCCCAACCAAGTCGTGCGCACAACTTCGCTGAGGAGAGAATGATCGGTGAGTCAAAATTTTAAAACATATCTATTTGCTATTATTGATATTTATCATATGTAACAAGATTGGCATAGTTTATTTTTTTAATTTATTATTGAGACAGACGCATAGAATGAAGTTTTAATTTATTTATTAAGTTTTAATTAATATATATAATTTTTTTTTACTAACAATAATTTTAAGACCGGCATCTTGGATATGGTCAATGAACGGAGTAGTGATAGATTGTTTAAACTGAAGGGATATTAAGTAATTTTAAAAACTTAAAAACGCTCAAAAGAGAGCTTTATGCGAAAGGTCATTGAACCAGAGTTCATACTTAAGGAAAAAGAGTATATGTTTTTTTTTATGAAAAATCTGCTTGAGAAATAAGAGAATGCGCAAGGTCATTAAACCTTTGATTGATTATTTTTTTTATTGAATTTCTTGTTATTTGATTGAATCATTAATTGAATTTAAAAATGATAAAGTTTATTTTAAAAGAATTTCTTATTTTAGTTTTAATTTTTGAATAAAAACATACCTATTATGAAAAATAATTCTAAAATATTTCGTTTTAATGACATCTAAAATGTCAAGTGAATAAGTTAATGAACTGAGCTTGGGAAAGGGAAATGAATAAGGGTAGTTTAGACGGTAAAAAGTTAAGTCAGAAATAAAACATTTTTGACTTCATCTAGGGGTTATCGTGAATAGAATTTATGTGGACGGTAGCCAAAGGAGAGTTAACTTTACGAATTTTACCGTGGGAGGGCCACCATAAGGAACTGAATCCATCTAAAGTTCCATATTGAAGATTAGGTTGAATAAAAAAAATGATATTTGTTAGCTGCTTTTAGTTTTTCTTTTAGATTTAATTTAATATAGGCACGTTGAAAGGTACACGGTGGTCCAGTGGCGGTTGCAAGATCCCACCCATCCGACGAGCTAGTTAAATTGGCATTCGCTAGCGTGCCTACAGCACCCAGCCGCCTGGACAACCTAGTTGCACGTTCATGGGTATCTTTAAGGATCCTGTGGTTTAGGGATATTCAAGGAGCTGCATAAGATCGCACAATTAGTGAACTAGGAATAACACACATCCGTTACAAACGACGTATACATTTTAAGGCTTGCTTTCAGGATAGAAATGTCTCTAGAATAAGATTAGATTTTGATTTTATTTAAACATATACTTTTAACAATAATTTGGTTTATACAATTAATATGAGGCATGACAACTAAAAGTATAGGTTTATAAAAATTAAAAAAAGAAAGTGCAGTTTAAGATTAAACCTCTTCATTTTAAATTTGATGTCTATATTTAAGTGCTGTTTTGCTTTACGCATATTACTTTGTGACATCCATTTCCTATAAAAGGCTTATGATTTCAGTATTTGAAAGAAAATCACTGCCTTAGTTAAATTTTCTTACTTCTCTCATAATCGCACATCGTCCAACAAAACGAAAAACATCCTCGCGCTCAGATTGCACAGGTTGCATACAATTGGTAAATCCTTATGGCGAGGAATGTAGTTCAGATTAAGGAGTTCTTTTCTTAGCCGAAACATGCCCGAAATTTGTTCGATGGTATCTTTGTCGTGGAAGTAGTTTCTTTCCCGGATATCGTAGTCCAGTGTACTGTAAATCATGCGAGAGGCAGTGATCTTTTGTCTTGCTCCGTATATTGTGTTCTTGAGGCTTCATGCAGACGAGCTATAAGGCGATATAAAGTTGGCTTACAAGAGGCAAGGTGACTAAAGTTTAGGTCAACATCCACCTGCTCGACTAGTTCTATACAGTCTTTAAACCATCCACTTCGGGACTGGATTGTTTAAAGAACTACTTTCCTTGGGAAAGTATCCAGAACTTTGAGGATGTAATCAACCTGCAGCTTGAGCGTTTTTCTAAATAAAAGCGATAAACCCGTTTAAAAGCATTATCATGTAGTTTAGCGTACTCGAAGGAAGTTGGAAAATCAGTTTTATGTAAGATCTGAGCAGTTTTTCCACTTGTTCATATTTCCGACCTCACCAAGCTTGCACCGCATAAAACATAACTGACTCTGATACCGCTTTGAAGACCCTGAATTTACTGGTATTCGTAATTTCCATGCTACGTTTGTAGCTGTTTTTGCCTACGACTGTCAAATTTTTGTTGTCACAGCTTTTCAAGTATCAATTTGAATATCACCTTACATAGGTAAATTTAGATTATTTTGACTGTCATTTATCAACAATTAACTTAGACGATTCCACTCCTGACTTCCGTGAAAATCTTTTGACTATTTGTCGACACAGTCAACAGAAACTCATTGATTTCACTAATAGGCTTTTGTTCCAAATTTATAAATTTCTATGAGAAGCGGCTTGAGGAAAATTTTCCAGAATAGTGTTTTAAGTACTTACTTATTTTCCTTATTTATTAGTGATATTAAAATGTTGAAATATGATAAGTGAAGTTCTTATTAAGGTACTGTTAAATCATGTCAAACAACCCGTATACTCTACAACTTCAAATCAATAAGTTAAAAATCTTGTTGTGATAGTTGGGATATCAAAATAAATAGAACGACGTCTAAAATTATGGTTTTCAGACCAGGGTTAAAATTGCAAGAGGACTCTTGGATCGAAGTTGTGGATTAAATTAAATATCTAGGTTATTTTCTTTCACATAATTTAAATGTGAACTAAAGAAAACACGAGAGAAGCTAAAGTTGCTTGTAACAATATGTTGTTTAGTTTTTTTTTAGAAAACATTAATTGATACAGTGAGTTGCTGCATGCTTCTGCTATGGTAATAACATGTTAGGAGTTCGTCTTACCTCAATTTTTTTTCGAAACTTTAATACAAATGTGGGTAACATTATCAAGGTAATTAGTCAATCAGACCAAACTCTTCAAAAACGGATTCTTAAGATTTGATTCCACGGTAGTTGTAGTCGAATCAAGAACTGTACGATCTATAGGGTTTTTCAATAAGAGCTGGTAGATGTTGTGTGTAGATGTAGTCGCGTTTTCTGTTTAGGTCCATGTGGATCAATTTGGGCCATAAGAAATTAGTTATCATGGTTATGTAGTGCTCGCTATTGACGGTAACCCGCTCACTAATGTCATTTTCAAAAAAGTACAGACTAATTACGCCGCCGCAGCTGGCCAAAAATCTACACCAGACGGTATTTTTTTTAGGATGAATTATCATCTGGTGAACGGCAATTTTGTTTGTTAACACAGCCATTCATACAAAAATGCGCCTCGTCACTAAAGATGATTTTTCAGCCAAAATTGGGTTAAGCTTTCAAACGATTCGAAGCCCAGTCAACTAACAAACGGCGTTGTCTATGGTCATGAACTTTAAGATCACGGGTCAGTTGGATCCTGTACGGGTGAAGGTCCAAGTCCCGACTCAAAATTCGGCAAGTTGAAGTCTGCGAAAGGTCAAGTTCTTGTGCACTTCGAGGAATAGACTGCTTCGGGTTCCGCTCTACACTTTTACGGACCGCGGCGATGTTCTCGGCCGTTCTTGCGTTCCTTGAACGTACGAGTGTTGGCTGATTGTTTTTCTGAACGAGTCGTTGCCAACAAGCGTTGAAGAGTCGACTGTGAAGAGCCACCACGTCTATCGCAAAATAAGCACAATGCACGCAAAGTTTTGATAATGAAGTTTGATCATTTAAACGCGCTGTTCAATCGTGTAACTTGCCATGATGAGTTGGCATAAACAACTGAAGACAGATGTCACCAAAACAAAATGGCCGCCCTGGACGCCAAAATCTACCCGCGCGAAAAAAAAACCGTATAGCTTATATAAGATTTTCTTACCCGATTTTCCGATCTCATTGCGTCCTGAACCGACACTTTCGAGAACAGAATAGTTCGCATTTACGGATGAGAGGTTTAATTAGAATTATATATAGATATACTTCTTTTTCAAAGTCATTGAGTGTTTATCGACAATTAATTCTAACCCTAGGTGAAAATAACTTAATAATTTATATGAATGAATAAAAAACAAAATGAAATGAAAAAGTTACATAGATAAGTTTTTAGTTACAGAAGATTTCTAAAGTTAGAACTGAAATACTGGAATTATATATTGTAGACCATATGCACAGATCTGCTTAAAAACTTGTATACTCGCTTTGCAATCTTCATCAGAATAAAAGTATCATTCATACCATATTGTTCAATCTTACAGAATATCCTAAGACTTTATTTTAACGCAAGTTTTCTCTCGTTGGAAGAAAGCTTCAATCATTTGAATGGTGTTTTCGTGGTTAGAATATATTTCTTAGATAAAAATATACCGAGACTTATGAAGCAAGAAGACACCATTACTTTTATATTAATTTGTATTACATTTTATAAAAACGCACCTCGCAGACTGTTTTCGTTGTACCTCAACTAAAAACCCCTTTTTACTTTGTTTTTTTTTTTATAGTTTTTGTTTAACTAATTTAGTTTTGTTTTAACCAATTTATTTAGTTCTTAATTTATAACGTATCATCATATTATCGCCTCCATTCAACGGTTAAAAAAGGATAGTAAAGTAAGACACATATTTAAAATTATTTGAAATGGAGTGCCATTAATTAGGAAAAATTAAAATAATTCACCTCACACGATCCAATATTATCAATGTCATTAAAGTATTTTGACAACTGTCAAATTTAAACTTAAAATTTACAGCAACAGAAAGCTGCTTGGGTTATAAGGTTCAATAAACAAATTATTTTAACTTGACATCAAACAAGATAAATTCAGTGTTTGCAACACGGAATACGTCCAGATTCAGTTTTTGTACTTTGTTCAATTACATCATCTTTTAGATATTATAAAAACCGGACTATAGCAGTTCGTGTTTTTGGCAATATCTCAGTGTACTATGTATGGAATTCAAAAAAAAATAACAAGGCTACTGAATAATTTCATTAAATAAAACTTGAACCACAAGAAATTCTGATGACAAAATAGCTGATTTTATTAATTTCATAGAAAGCTTGCAATGGCAGCTTGCTTTTAAAAATTCATATAATATCACATAACGCCTATTTTGTTGATTCATACCGAACCAATGCCTAAGAACCTCTAAATCGTAATTAATATCAGCTATTAAATCTACAGTGGAATTACTCGAATGTGTACAATCAATTTCATCCGCGAAACCTGTAACACAACCCTTCAAATCGAGGTAAAAGATAGAAATTATATATATTACGAATAAAATGGGACCTAGAAACGAGCCTTGGGGAACACCAATATCTGTATCTAAAGGTCGACTCAACGAATCCCTTATTTTAACTCTTTGTCTTCTAACCTTAAGATATGAACAAAACCATTTGATAATGAATCCTCTAAACCCAAGTTTTTTCGGGTTTAATTAGTAACAGATCATGATTCACAGTATCAAATGCCTTGGTAATATCAATATACATGTATATAGCAGCTGTGAATTTTCTACTGTTAAGACTGAAGAAGTGCGTCTTCCATTGATCTGCCCGATCTGAACCCAAACTGATTTCTACTAAAAAAGTTAACTTTATCCAAATTCGAAACAATTTTGACTTTCATCACTTTTTCAAAAAGTTTAGAAAAAATAGGAAGGAGAGATAATGGCCTATAATTATTAAGATTTTTAGTATTACCTTTCTTAAAAATTGGTATAACCTCAGCCATTTTTAAAATGTTTGGAAAAATTTCACTATAAACACAATTATTAAATATATGGGCCAATACATCAACGACATTAAAAGCGATACTTTTCAAAAAATTGGTAAAAACTGTTTTGGTTTGCAGAAATTGAGCTATCCAGGGAAGTAATTATTTTATATTAGAATCAATGGGCTTATAAGAGCCATTTTCTTTATTAAAACAATGTCTTGAACAAAAACTTTCGCTAAAGGTTGTAACGCTAGCAGTCTTAAGCGTATCGAAGGCAACTACTGTGAAAAAATTGTTAAATATGTTAGATATATCTAAAGAAGAGTGAATTTCGCTGTCCATATAGTTAAAATATTGGGTGAATCAAAAGAAACATTGCTTGAAAAACTTTTATTAATGACATGAGGAAAGCTCATTAATGTACATAACAAAGAGTAGTGGTCCCGTAATTGATCACTGTGGGACACCTCTGCTTAAAGGCAAGCAGTCAGAAATACAATCACCAACTGCAACTGCTTGAGATCTACCTTAAAGGTATGAGTTAATCAGCATTTCTGACATTGATGAGAACTTAAACTGCTCTTTAAGTTTTTTGCATAATATACTATGATTCACAGTATCAAATGCTTTAAAAAAATGTAATGTGAGAAAAGCAATTTTGTCACTATCTACCGATTGTCTAATATCTTCTACTACATTTATTAGGGCTGTTGTACAGCTATGCCTTGGACGATAGCCAGACTGGTTTGGGCAAAGTAACCGATTTGTATGGAGAAATTTTCGTATCTGTCCATTCATGATTTTTTCAAATACTTTTGATAAGAAGGGTAAAATAGCAATAGGCCTGAATTCATCTTTGTTCTTGGGAACAGGAACAATTTTTGCATATTTCCAAGAAGTAGGAAAAACCACTCATAAGAATGGTATTAAACAAGTGCGTTATACACCTAAGAACATAAGGAAGAATAGCCTTTACAAAAACCAGATGTATATAATCGAATCCAACAGAATTTGATTTAATTGATAAAAAAACTTTCTAATACATCAGACTCTTCAACTCTTTCGAAATTGAAATCTCTTATTGCTTGTGAACAAGGAATACGAGTATTTCTTAGTTCATTATGAGCGTTGTCCGAGTTTGAATGAATATCAGGTGTTGATATGAAGTTCTTGTTTAGTTCATTACAGTCAATGTTTGTAGTTATGCAGTTTGTTTGCCTTCCAACTCCAATTTCTTTAAGGTTTTTCCAAAGTTTGTGTCGGGCAATAGATGGATCAAGCCGTAAAAGCATAAAACCGTTTTTTAGATTCTCTTATTTCATAAATAACCTTATTCCTCAAAGCCTTGTAAACATTTAATATCGCATTTGATCGAAAACGTTTCCAACCCTTATATAGGTATGCGTTATTTCTCTTGATTATTAATGTTTGTATGTAGTTCGTAAACCAAGGTTGACCCTTTGATCATGAAGTCTTTGTTTTAATTTTGACATGAGTATTAAAAAGATCAACTATATTGTCTTGTATAAAAGCGGTTTGATCATCTACTGAGGTCATTCCATACACTCTAAACCATTCAACTACTCTCAAATCTTCTTCAAGCTGAGTTAAATTTATGTTCTTGAAATCACGATAGCTTTAGTTCAAATTGTTTACTATTGGCTCACATTGGAAAGTAATGTGGATAAAGTCATGACGAGAAAAGCATGAAGCAGAAAGCTGGCTAAAATGTAGCAATTTATATAAATGACTTACAAAAAATATATCAAGTAGGGTACAACTTTCTTTCGTAAAGTGAGTAGGTATTGATGTATTAACTGGGTAAAGATTTAGCATTTGCATACTGTCAACAAGGTTCGAATCTACGAGTAGGTTACTGTTGAAGTCTCCAGCGACTATTACTAGTGGCAAAACGTATGAAAGTTCCTCTAACACAGCTATAAGTGGGCTTGTGTCAATGTTCCGATTCGGTCTATATACTGTTCCTAAGAGAATATTGTTTTCCTTACAAGTTATATTTACAAACAAGTAATCAATTTCACTATCGGAGCTTGACTCAACAATTACTCTACAATCCAAAATTCTTCGAACATATATGGGAAGTGGGAACGCCACCCCCAACACGACCAACCCTATCAGATCGAAAAAGCTTGTAGCCATCTAAACCATACATCGTATCATTATAATTTCTCTTCTTCTTATCTACAGATTTAAACCAAGTTTCTGATACACAGATCACATCCACCTTCGAACCCACAAACAAATACCTGAATTCATCTGACTTATTGCATAAACTTTGTGCAGTTATATGGCAAACTTTTAAGTCTTTTTGCTGATTACATATTATATTTATCATTGAACGCGTGTTATCATTTTTATTCGTGTCAATGAAATCCCTGTTTGTATACATTTTAGGACCAACCATTAATATTAAATAATAATAGAAAGTGCCCAAAATGTGCACACTCTATGCCAACGACAACAAGCTGCAAAAAAACTTATCAAACAAAAACTAACTGTCCCGGACACACACATCAAGATGGATGAATATTTAAGTAAATGTTTAAAAATAGCTCTAAAAATAAAATTAAATAAATAAAAAATAATTAATAAGTGTTTAAAATTATAAATATAATTATAAATATAAAAGTAATGAAAGAGTAATTTATAGAGTATATAGATTTCAGCAAAAGCTGGGTCCATCATTTGAGTCGGTTTCCTTATTTTTTTCGATTTTGTTGACATCATTTAAATGTTGTTGTTATTTGAAGTTTTTTACGTTTATTTTACCTAATAAATTATCTGACATCCAAGGTTTCAATTTTTGCAGTCTACGAACTTCGTCTGTATTTGATTTAAGGCATATTTTAACACAATCATCTAAAAGCTATGGAAACAAATCAAATGCAAGAGAAGGATCATTTTTTCTGTAAATTTCAGACAAATTTTCATGAAGTAATCGATTATTTAAAGAACTAAAATCAATTTTTTGTGATGTTTGGGTATTAAGGCTACGACTATTTGTTTTCTGTTCCACAGATTTAAGCTGAAATAAAAGACTTGTCATACACTGCCGATCAATCAAATAAACTCAACATGCTTTGTCTTTTACACTTTGATTTTCTCTTTATTGCAAAAAGCTATAGCCCCAACTTTTGCTGTTTTTTTATAGCAAACGGTTTGACAAATTTAAGAGGTAAGAGTTGGCTGCAGAAATTTTACAATTATTTTCTATTCTTCTTCAGCAACATGTTCTTTTTGGGCGATCACCAGAATAGACTCAGCGGTTGTAATTTTAGTTTGCGATTAGCTGTTCAAGTTAAAGGGTCAATTTAGTTATTTTCGTATAATTATCGATTAAGTGAACAAAAATGGGTCGTGGTGCAGCTTCAGAGTGTTGTCTGTCATTTCCGCAAAAGTCCATCAAGTTAGGGAAAAAATATGAAAAAGCCTGCTAGGAAAGCACTTACGGCATACGAAGAGCGAAGAATTCTCCGAGAAGCCTCAAACTCAATGTGTTCTGCAGCCAAAATTCTATTAAATATGGGATTAAATACGAGTATAGCTACCGTACGGCGAGTAATAAGGAAATCAAAACATCTTAAAAGATTAAAATACAAAAAAAAACACCGCTGGCCGAGTCTCGTAAGCATGCTCGCAGTCTTTTTGGTCGGAGTCACATGTCATGGAATAGGGAGTGGTATCGAATCGTTTTTTCCGATGAAAAACGCTTTAATTTGGATGGACCAGATGGTTTAAACTACTATTTTCATGACATAAGAAAGGAAGAACACTATTTAACCCGTCACCATAGTCGTAAGCGGGGAGTAATGGTGTGGGGTGCCATATCCTACTATGGTGCATTCGAACTTCAGTTTGTTTCAAATAATATGAAACGAACGAATTATCATTGGATCTCTTAAAGTCCCTTTACGATTCAATGCCTAACCAAATTTATGAAGTGATTTCAAATAAAGGTGGCTACACCCATTATTAGCTTAGCTAAAAACATTGTAAAAGTTCAATTTAGTACTAATTTTCTTGAAGAATCCGTTATTTCAATAAATTTTAGACCTTGAGTCTATTTGATTGATCGAGAGTGTACAATGATCAGTTTATTTAATTTCTAATATAGAACTTGTGATAGCTAAACTGATTTTCTATCCAAACGAGCAAAAATATGATCTAAACAAGTTTTTGAATTTTCCGTTGATCTTGTAGGTTCATTAATGCATGAAACTAAGCCATAAGCTGACATTAAAGAAAGATAGTTATCTTAAACTGAATTCTGAGTTAAAATGTCAATATTTATATCGACCGAGATCACAACATTACTACTCAATAAATGAGAAATCTCTTCCACAAAAACATCCTTATTTCAGGGTCTGCTTAAAATGCGTTATATTATTATAACAAATTAAGATTTTTTAGTACTGCCTGCTAACTACTCAATGCACCTGCCTATCTATGTCTCCTGTGAGTTTAAACCTCATGAAAGTTTTATTAGAACTCGCGAAGAAAATTTTAATACAAGGCTTCGTTGGAACGAAAAAAAAGTGAAGTTTACAAAAGTAACTTAAATCAGTATTCAACTTATTTGCTAAATCAAATAACGTCTACAATAGATGAAGCTACAAATTTTGTTTTTCAAACTATAAGACTGTCTTCGGTCAGCTATTCAAACAATAATAGAACAATTTTTAAATCTAGCTGGTATGACAACGAATGCAAAAAAAGTAGAGAGAGATCGTTTAAGTTCTTAAAACTCTTTAGAGACTCAAATGATGTTTTTTATAAGACTTTATATCTACATTATAACAACGCTTATAAAGATTTATGTAAACAAAAAAAAGAACATTTTTTAAAAAAAACTGCATCAAATTTGGTTGTTAGTCATGACTCCAAAGCTTTCTGGGCCAATGTGCGCATTTTGAGTGACCGTAATTGGTCAGTTATAAATCCCATTGGAGTGGATATACTGGCATTGCACTTTGAACAACTTTTCATAGCTGATCCATGCCAGAAATCTATAAGCTTTGCACTGCCTTATATATATATTGAAGAGTTAGATGCTCTATTCTCAATGTTAGAACTGGTTGTTGCGCTAAAAAAAATGAAGAACAACAAGGCTGCAGGGCTGGACGGCATACCAGCTGAGTTCTACAAGAACGCCACCTTGCAGTTTTTAGAATTTATTTTAGTGATTTTCAACAAAATGTTTGAGGAGGAGCAGTTTCCAGGAATTTTCCAGTCCTCATCTATCTCTGCAATTTTTAAAAAAGGTGACCTTATTTTACCTGAAAACTATAGAGGCATCTCTGTGCTTAGTTCTCTAAGGAAATTATTCACCCAGATCCTCTATTCCAGGCTTGTAAGATGGGTCGAACAAAACAACAAAATAAGTTGCTTTCAGGCGGGCTTTCGAGCTAATCTTTCGACAATCAACCAAATTTTCACTCTCACGAGTGTTGCTAGGCGTTACTTAGAGAAAAAAATAAATCTTTACTCTATTTTCGTTGACTTTAAATCAGCATTTGACACCATTAACAGAAGATCTCTACTATTTAAACTTGCAGCTATCGGGCTATCGACAAAATTTATCCGAATCTATGAGCAGCTGCTCTCAAATATGACAGCTGTAGTTTCAAACGGTAGTAGCAAATCGAAACCGTTTAGTTGTAATACAGGTGTGCCCCAAGGCTGCGTTTTAAGCCCGCTTATTTTTTCACTATTTATAAATGATATTGAAGATTATATCCCTGGTGGTGCTACTTTTGGTGATTTGTCTATTAAAGTTTTGTTCTACGCCGATGACTTGGTGATCTTAACTGATAATGCAGTCACACTTCAGCTTGAAATAAACAAATTAAAACAATTTTGTGATCAATGGGATCTCCAAATAAACACCTCAAAGTCGAAGATAATGGTCTTTAGGTCCCAACATCGTAGCATTAGAACCGACCGCAACTGGACCCTCAATGGTTCCAACTTAGAAGTGGTGAAATAATTTAAATATTTAGGCTACACATTAACTCATAACCTGAATTTCGGTGTTCACATAAAAGATAAGGTGAGAGTTGCAAAAACTGCAATAAATTGTATGTGGTCAAACTTTTTTAATACAAACTTGTTGATCCTACGTCTAAGTTCAAAGTGTTTGAAGCAACTTTTAAAAGCTGTTTGTGTTATGGCAACCAAATCTATGGGTACAAGCAATTAGAAGATATCGAATCTGTCCAAAGATATTTTTTCAAGCGTATCTTTAGACTCCCAACTAACACGCCCAATTATGCTATACATATCGAATCGGGACTTGCTCCAATATTTATTATGAATTTAAAAGCAAACTCTGATTATATATTGAGGGTAATGCAAAGGCCGGCCAACAATTTGCAAAAGAGGGTCCTATCAGTGTGTTTTAGATGCCGGTATACTCCATTTAAAGACTGGTATGATTTGGCCTCGGCACACAACTTTCCTCTGTCTCTATCTGTTGATAGTTTAGATACGTGGAGAAGTGCTTTCTACGACTGTATATCTACCATTGATGATCACTCATTCCAAAGCTATCTAGATAGGGCGAGGGAGTCTGTGTCGAGATCAATTTACAGTAAACTTAACCTTAGACTGGGGTCGTCTAATTACTTTAGTGATAAATTTACTGTAATGGAAATGAGCATCATATTTAAAGCACGCACGGAGATGTTAGAGCTTAATCACAGACCGCACAGAACTGGTAACAACCCAAACTGCACTTTGTGCAACCTTAATCAAGTTGAAAACATTTTCCACTTTGTTGCATTGTGCCCAATCTTGCAGGAAATTCGTCGGCTTTATTTTAACAAGAGTTTTCTGTCACTTGAAGAATGTCTAGGTGTTCTGAATGGAGATAACGGATGGCGTCTACTCATTCAGTTTTTATTAGATGCAGTTTCATATAGAAACATGTACATTAATATATACTAGAATAATAATTCTATTACAATTTTGTTTTAGCTAAACTAAAAGCCTAAATCACATTTGAAAAATTGCTAATCATTAAATTCCTTGAGATATCTTTCTTTTTTTTTCGTTTTCGCCAAACTAAAAGCCCAAACCGCATTTGAAATTGCAAATTCTTTATGATCTATGTATTTTTTAACACATAATTGCCATAATTAAATGATTGCTGTTTTTGAAAAACTTAATAATTTTGTTTTAGCTAAACTAAAAGCCCGAATCAGATTTTGTTTATATTTTTTTTTTTAATAAATGTATTTATCTATTAAATTAGCTACACCATTAAAACAAATATATAGTTTTTTTCTTCTCTCTGGCATTATTCTTTTTCTTTTTTCAATTGCTTTTTTCTTTATGTAACCAAATTTTTGTACTTTCTCTCACAAAATGTTTAGTTTATAAAAATATACCGGCAGACGGCCCATGAGCCATGCTTGTAATCTTTAGTTTTAAGTTTGTAAATTTTTGAAATGAAAAAAAATAAAGATGATAATAATAATAATAATAATATAACAAATAATTAAGCTTGGTAAAAATATAATTTTCTGTCAAAAAGGATTTTTAAATTCTATTTAAATTACAAATTATTCACTTAACTTAAAAATAGATTTCTGCAGAAAAAAAGATGTCAACAGTAAATTTAATAACAACAAGTAGAAACTAATTAAACTTTTACCCCATGAGCTTTAAAGTAATATCAACTGTATTTTGTAAACCTGTATAATAAATCATTACCCTGACAAAAAACATTACACACAAAAACCCCAGTGCAAATCAGCTTTATATAGCTATTTTTTTATGTAAAGTATTTAAATATTAAAAATAAACCCTAATCTTGATGATGAAATTATTCACAAAATAAAGTTGATTTCCGTTTATTAATTACCATTATATCACCATCGATGATCCTTTTAAATTATGAATTATTTATTTCCGTGTACGAGTATAATAACCAAAAATAATACATAAATCAATTTGATTACTTTAAGCTCATATTCGTTATAAAATTTCCATACGCACCTTTGCACAGGTTAAAGTTAGCTTTTGCCATTCAAACACATTTTAATTTGTATTTTGGTTTGTATCGGATTAAAGATTCAAAACAATTTGGGAATTTTGGTGTTGACTTGTTAATTAAAACATCTGTAGGTAGGTTTGAAGTTTTAACCACAATACCAAAACAACCAAAAACTAATGGAAAAATATTAGAAAATAACAAAAATATAAATAATAAACATAAAACAAAAAACATAATGTTGTGAATTTGAAATTCAAAAATAAAAAAACCCAAAAGTCAAAATTATTTGTTTAAGTTTTCCTTTTTTTTATTTACATATTTTTGTGTTTGAAAATGAGGTGGGGTTTTTTAATGGTAATTTTGTTTAAAAAAAAAAACTGCCTTCATTAATTTTGTTTCCATATTTACTTTTTTGTATTGTTGTTGTACTTTCACTTCAAATAAAAACATCAATTTATGAATTTCCGCAGAAATAAAAATAAAATCCAATATTGCACCACGAAAAGGATTCCATGGATGAATAAAATATAAGCACTTCGAATGTTTAAAATTTATTGGCGATTTTATTTTTCGGTTATTTTGTGTTTTTTTTAAGTTTTATTTTTTTATATCAAGAAGAGGTGCCTGACAAATTTGTTTTTAGTGACCACGGCAGCACTGGTTGGATTTTAATTTTGTGTTGATCCGGTATATTTTATTCACTTGAATTTATGGTTTGCATCGCAGGTAGATAAAGACAGAGAAAGAAAGATAAGCGGAGAAGGAGAGTGAGGAGCAACAGCAATGCAGGTGAAATTGTAAAATTAATATTTATTAACAAACAAAATTGTTGGTAAACTATTTACGTATATATTTTGCAGTGTTGTTTATTTGTTGCTAATGAATTTTTTCCCAAATGTTTGGGGATACAGTGAGGGAGTGACAAGTATTGGGCCTTTTCAACTGATTAAAGTGCAATTCACTTTTCGATAGTGCCATCAAAATATGTCTTCATTGACATTTTAGGTGAAGGAGCAAAGCTTTAACTGTTTGTTTGTGTATATAGGCCAAACCGAAATATTGTTGTCTCTCCTTTCATATCTCTAATGGATGGCCTAAGTTTATGAAGCCGCCTTACAATTGTGTGTGCGAATTTTAATTCTAACTTATTAGTCGATCAGTCGGTACTAAATAATATGGGCACATTAAATTTGAACTCTGTGGAAACAGCTATACAGCAAATTCAACACATTTTGCCATAACACATCCATGGACCTAATGGGTACTTTGAGCAAAGTAAAATTTGATGATTAAATCTCTGATCCTGCTTTTTCAAGGAATTATCTGATTTACATGATTTTTAACAACAATATATCACTTCTCATTCAAAATATGCAATTTAGAAAATTCAAATTAATTATGCTCTATTGAAGAAAGACCTTCGCAGTTTTAACTAGAATTCTATCTTATGCCTACAAGGGTGAATCCAGTCCGGTCTTTATGTAAAGCATGCGGTCACATGCTTTACTTCCGTTCCAAGACATCTAAAGCAAATTCACTTCAAAAAGTAGATTTTTTTAATTTTTTAAGATCTTAAAAGTTTTATTCAACAGAATATCAATTTTGAAAGGAATATTATGCAAGACTTAGATTAATAAGCTGCTCAGCCATGTTCAAACTAAGGCTTAAAGAATACTTAGGGACACTTAATTAAGATGGATGTTATATGTTATATATTTTAATAAGTACCTATTAAATTAAATTAAATATTCTTTTGTTTATTTTTCCAAATACTATTCATTTTAAATAACTGTTTTTTTTTTTTAATAATATTTTAGTTAATTTTTGAGTAAGGTTTTTGAATAACATATGTATATCATTAAGGCCCGTTTGCTGATACGACTCATAACTATTTAAGTTCCACATAAGTTACTAAGTTGTGCTTAATGGTTTGCAGAGAACTCAAAGTTTGACATAAATGAACCTAAGTGAAACTTATTTTATGGGGAAGATATAGTAGGGCATAAAACCTTAAGTTTCACTTAGGAGATTATGTTGTGTGTTGACATTTCAGTAAATTGTAGTGCCAAAAAAGTAGTTCTTTGTTCAAACTAAAATAAAATAATAACAATGAATTTTGAATTGGCCGATTTGCTGGAAGATGATGTGGAGGTCCTTGAATTGATTGAAGTTGGTGTCCCCCGTCAGGTTTACGATAGGAATGAGTACTTTTTTAGTTTCGATGAATTGGCCTTCTACAAAAGATTTCGTTTGACTAAAAAGATGGCTATCCATGTATTAGAACAAATCGAGAAGGATCTAGAACGACCTTATAACAGGTTTGATACATGACTTTTATAATAAATCGTTGAACAAAATTTTCCGTCTTCCAGAAATAATTCAATTCCACCCATAAACCAGCTATTGGTAGCTCTACGATTCTTTGCTACAGGCAATCATCTTTTAAGTATTGCTGATTTTGGAGGGATACATGTTTCAACTGTTTCAAGAATAGTTTCAAGAGTTGCCACAAGAATTGCAAAGCAAAAAAACATAAATTTCATTTTAAAACAAAATAAAAATTAAAGAAATATGAATTATGTACCCTTGGAATTACATATCCATAAGAATAAGAAATAAGATTTTTTTTTGAGAATGAAGTATTAAAATGTTTATTATTTGGGATTAAGGTTTCCCAAGTCCTTAAGGATACTACATGTCTCACACATTCTGAACGAATCACTTTTGATTTTTTTAAGAAATTCTGTCCTTATTTCTAATCCAATTCCAAAGAACTATTTCTTAACTCGTGTTCAATAGAGGCTGTATATTTTTTTGAGTCGCTTCCTCTTTTTGGGTATCAAATTGAAGCTTAGCAAGCTCAATTTTTATTTCCGATAGCTGTGTACATATATTGCTCGGTTATTTTGCTGCTAGGTAATGTTGAAGCAACTGGTCTGCGCCTTCCACACCAGTTACTTTTATTTTCTGTTTTTGTGGTTGAATTGTCAAACTGCTTTTTAAATCCTTTGGACATAACAATGCTAGTTCTTGGGCTATTGTCATCAATATTTTCATAAATAACTTCCTGCTCATCAGATATATTCTCATGACTTCTCTTTAATTTGGGATGTATCAGGTTTCTCAATTGACTAGGTTTGTATTTTCCCCAATCCTTAATTGGTTCATCATCCTGCCTTTCTTCAATCTGTAAATTCAAAAAATACATACATAATAAAGTTAATAAAAACCAACAAAATATTCTTCTTACAATGTTTGTACTGGTTCCGGGTTCATTTTCGAACAACTCATCTGCACCATTACCATCAAAAATGTTTTCATATCCAGTTATTGTTTTTGGATTCATAATGGATATGGCAAGATCAAAGTTTTCATCGCGTACATTTATGGCCTTGCCACCTCCAGTCTGAATTCTGGACATTTTTTCGTCTGCGGCCACCTTCCTAATTTCTTTTTTATAGCCTTGGTAAAATTTTTTGAGTGCTTCGACGGTCCTGTAGCATGCTGAATCCGAATGGGAATTAAAATTCGATGCTATTCTCTCCCAAGCTGTTTCTTTTTCCTTCCACGTAACTCCATCTGTTTTTTTATTTTCAATTATTGCTTTTTCTTCATAAGCACATTCTAAAAGTGTTCGCTTTTCTTTTAGAGAAAAATTGGGATTTCTTGTCCTTTTTTTGTCAGCCATTATTAATAACTTTTGAACAAACACAAAGCGTCTTACAATCTATTCATAAATTTACCGTTTTTGAAATATCACACATAAGTTTACACAATTTGAATTTTTTGACATTTTACATCTAAGCGAAGTTGGCTAAGTTTCATTTTATGTGTAACTTAATAAAGTGGAACATAAAAATTTTCTGACAACCAAAAATAAATTATGTTATACTTAGAATTTAAGATGTACTTAGTTATGGCACAGATTTAAGAAGAGTATCAGCAAACGGGCCTAAATAATTAACATTTCTCAAATGCTGCTTTGTTAAATCACTCCTGAAGTAGCACACGAATTTGAATTTATATATAAAGCTTGCGCTATAAAGAAGATATTGTATCTAACTGTGTAATGCTATTCCTTTTAAATTAAGAACTTAAGACTAGGTCGCTAGAACTTACTTATGTCTTCCAAAAAGTCTTTTTAAAAATATTTCCTATATTTTAAGATTTAAAAATTTAACTTATTTTTTTCGAAAATCATTTGAAATTTTAAATGTCTTAAAAATATTTTTGGTAAGCACTAAATAAAATGCTAATACATTTAAATTTCGTTATCGAGTTTTTTAAATAAAATTAATATTTAAAAAAAGAAAGATAATTTTGATCATCAAAAATCATCATTTGAAATATTTTTTTCTTGTAGAAAGAAGCCAAATTAAGAATACAAAATTTAGTGGAAGTTTAAAAAAAACACATCTTTTTAAATTGACGATTTCTTTCTCAAGGCTTTTTCTTAAAAACCTGAATATTTCCTCTTTTTTTTAGAAACAAATTTCATGAAAATTGAGTGGAAACAAAAATTTGAGTTGTTTTTGATAGCAAATCTTTACTTATACAACTTGACTGTATAAGCCTTTTGGCTCATATGACCTCTCCTGGCCCATGGGTCGTCCATTGGTCAAAAGTTAATGAATTTATGCTATGTTCTTAGAATAGGGCTGAGTATCCGATTCATAAAATATCCTTCGTCCATTCCTCAGTTAAACGTAGTACTTTTAGCAACAAAGTTTAAGGATTAAAATACAAATTTTGTTTTTATATAAATATATACACAAAAATTAATAATTCAAAATATAATGGGCAGTCCAGTTAATAAAGGTTTTCACCTCAAAACAAATTCAACAGTTTTTAAACTTGGCACACTTACTAATTGATGTCTGCTGATGACCCAAAAAAAAAGTCCCCAGGAATCCGACGTGAGTTCTAGCGGCAGTTATGAGAAACATGGAGATTGTTTCAGCTCATCAAATTTTATAATAATTTTATTAATAATAATAATTTGTGCGTATCTGTTATAGTTTAAAAGATAACTCTAGCGGCAGTGAAGAGAAACATACGTTTTTCTCGGTTTTTCGGGTTTATCTTGAAAACTATTTGTCGCATCAAAAAATAATCTGCTACAAAATTAAAGCTTGTTAAATGTCCTAAAGAAGTAGGATATTAATTTGTTTGTATATGTTTTAGTTTGTTAAATAACTCTTTAGGAATTTAAGGAAAACATATGTTTTTAACACGATAAGAGAGCTTATTATTAATAAGCATTTTAGCAAGCTACTTTATCACCTCCAACGATGCCACTAGCTATTGACATGATTTCATTTGTAATTGGAAATAGAGGATGACTTAGAACCAATTTGACAGCTTTGCAATTGGAAATAGAAGATGACATTCCAACCAATTTGACAGCTTTGCAATGTCAAATTGGTTCTCTTACTTTACATGCCTTCCCAAAATTTTCATGTTGCTCACTAGTAGAAAAAAGAACGTCAATGAATTCTTTGAGTGATGAGAAAATTTCAAGCCATCATTCCACGCATTAGAGTCTGTTCAATCGTCTAGTCCGACCACGCCCATGTCTAAAATCGGTCAGTTCTTCTCATAAAAGTAACCCTCTTGCGCAAAGTTTTTAAATTCATCTGGGGTCATAACAGAAGGCACTTTTATCATGTCCTGCAAATACAGGTGACCTGGAATTATGGACTCATATTCTTCACACAGTTAATATGGGCATTCCAATCGCCAAAACCGGAAAATAAAATCTTTAAGCAATGATTTCATATTAAACAACTGAATCCATAAGTCTGCGTCCGTTGGTCCATTAGATTTGAGTTTGTTAAGATTTGTTTGTAGTTTCTCACTATTGGATCAATTAAGGGTGTTTTTAGTGTACATAACGAAGGAGACTCATCAAGAAAATTTTTCATATGGTTTTAGATTTCCTCTATTTCATGTTGGCTTATGTTGACTTGTTCCATTATTACATTAGCTAAAGATGTCTGTATTAGTATTGAAACACGAACTGCTCTAGCTTAAGCTTTTCCTTACAGCCTCTTTTCAACAGAAAACAGGGCGTATATAGTACTTATTAACTCTTGCAAGCCACTTCCACTCATCAGAAAACCTATTAATACAATATAGAATATTAACAGGTAAAATCCACCCAATCTGACTACTCATTTTGATAGAGGGAACTGAGATGAAGCTGCGGCAACGATTTCTTTACTTTGTATGTAAAGAGGCTGGTCAAATATTACCACCAGGCATTTTTGGTGAAATTTGCAACTCAAACTTCTGGGACGCACAACTGATATTATGCTATGTCCTATTGCGATGTACTTCCTTTTTCTATTTTCAATGTTTGTTTTCTTTAGTATAAGAGTTTCCAGAAACGTTTTTAGGGTTTTCGGTACACAATCGTTATCAACGTATTTGAAAAAATCAACCCATGTTTTCCTTACATGCCTTTAGAGTTATTTTACAAACTAAAACAATTACAAACAAATTAATTTCATATTTATATAGAAAATTTAATAAGCTTTAATTTGTAGAATATTATTTTTTTGGTACGACTAATAGTTTTCAAGATAAACCCGAAAAACCGAAAAAAACGTATGTTTCTCTTCACTGCCGCTAGAGTTATTTTATAAACTATAACAGATACGAAAAATTATGAAAGTTTTTTATATTACAAAATTTAATCAGCTTTAATTTTGCGCAACAAAGTTTTTTAAAACGACAAATAGCTTTCGAGATAAACTTGAAAAACTGAAACGAACATAATGTTTCTCTTAACTGCCGCTAGAGCTCACGTCGGATTCTTGGGAACTATTTTTCGGGTTATCAGCAGCATCCCTTAGTTAGTGTGCCAAGTTTCAAAACTGTTGGTTTTTTTTTGAGGTAAAGACATTTTTTTTCGTTTATTGACTGGACTAAAGTTTCGTACAAATTCTTCGATTTCCAAGACAAGGATTTGTAATGAGTATATTCGTAGTCAATAAAAACTAACAAATTGAAATTATACCCTTCAATTGAAGTAATTTGTAGGATCCAACTGTGCTGTTATAGGAATTTGAGTACCATCTACACATCCAAGAACGGTTGGGAAGGGATTATTCCTTAACTTTGCCCATTATCAGTGTATGTTCTTTGATAGAATCTGGCCATTAGTACTTATTTTCCTAAAGGAGCAATTCTTAGCTAGTTTAAAAATTGTCAAAAAAAGTGCTAGCCTCAAACTCTTTTTATGTTGACCAAGCTTTAATTTCTCCAAATTGGACAAAGCCCAATGTCTACAAGCGGATTGAAAATTGTTAGCAACTTTAAAACATAACAATGAATAAGTACATAGTATGTAAATATATATACGAACCTGAAACGTAGATTTTTTCATTCGAAAATGATTTCTAAAAACAGCAGAAATTCTTCTATTATTTTTGTGAAATTCTTTGTTTTTTTAATAGTCCTTGATTTTGTTTTGTTTTCAAGTAGAAGAATCATTCTTTTTCGTTTGCTTTTATTCCTTTTTCTTAAATATAGTTTCTCTTGAACACTTTCAAAATTTGTTCCATTTAAAACATTTAAATAGAAGTCTGTCGATTTGCCTTGCTTACAAGTTTGTAGGTTTTTGTGTTGGGTTAAAAAGGTTGCCAGTTGAATTATTTTTAAAAAAATTTAATTTACCAACAATATTTCTCATAAAAAGAAATAGTTAAGTTTGAAAATCTAGTTTTGTTAAATAGATTTTTAGTCGAAAACAAATTTTTACCAATTTTTTTACCATCAATTCTTACCAAATTTTCGTACTTCTTAATTTATTTTAGATTTAAATTTGTATTTAAAAACGGACATTTGGATCTTAAAAAAAATCTATTTATAACGAGAACAATATTTTCTGTGAAATAAAAAAAGTTTGAAGACAATATTTTTAATTTTTGAAAAGCTATTTGAGTCGAAAGCAAATTTTTACCAAGTTTTAGTATTGTTTTTTTTTTTTAAGTTTTTATTTTTTGTAAAAAAAACTGTCAATTATATTTTTCTCAATGTTTAACTGAATGTTGACAACAATATATTATAATAGATAAAAGTAGTTTAAAACCTATATCTCAAAGTTTTGAAAAGATATTTGAGTCGAAAATCAATTTTTATAAACTTATATCAAAAAACTGTCCCTTCGATTTTTTTCAAAATGTTTCCAAATGCTGTAAACAATATTTCTTATAAGTGAAAATTAATTGGAAACCATAAGCTCAAATTTTTGAAAAAGTATTTGAGTCGAAATTCAATTTTTTACAACTTTTGTGAAATTTTCTTTTAAGTTTTCATTTTTTGTAAAAAAACAGTCAATTCGATTTTTCTCAACATTTAACCGAATGTTGAAAACAATATTTCTTATAAGAAAAAAATAATTTGGAAGCCATAATCTTAAGTTTTTGAAAGGATTTTTGTGTCGAAATTCAATTTTTACCAACGTTAAGTAATGTTTTTATTTTTTATAAAAAAATTTGTCAATTTGATTTTATCTCAAAATTTTAGCAGATCTTAAAAACGTTTTTTTTCGTTGCACAAAATTGTTTTGGAGATAAAATCATTTTTTATTCGTGAAATTGTTGAGGTAGGTAACACACTTTTTTCAGTTTTTTTGATTTAGAAAAAAACCGTTAATTGAATTTTTTCCCAAAAGTATATTGGTTGGGTATCGCGTTACAACATATAATATCAAATTTAATTTAAACCTCTAGCGTCATTGGTTCGGGAGATGTTTAGGGCCCACTAAAATTTAAACTGCTATGTGAAAAAACCACCCACGCAATTTTTTAAGAGCCATTTCGGAATTATTATCTTTATAACAATATTTATTTGAAGTCGATATCTCTTTTGGTTCTTGAGCTATGTATGACGAAAAAACATCGCGAACGTACGGACGTTCGAACGTACGTACACACGCACGCACAGACATCTTTCGAAAAAAAAAATTATTTCGACTATATGGACCTTGAAACGTCGAAAAACGTCAAAATTTTCAATTTGACAAATCGGACCCATTACAATAACTTCCTAAGAGAAGTTAATAAAGCTGTTTATTGGACATTTTGATAGAATTTTGTTAAGACACCAAAGAACAAAACCCGCGTAACTCAAAGAATAAACGTAATTATTTCTGTCATTCTTTTTGTTATAGAAGCCTACTTTGTTGATATTTTAATGAATTGGTTTTTTCATATTGTAAAACTGCCGCATTGTTGTAGTAGTTTTTCTGTTCATAAATGTATTCTATGAATTTTTTAATTTGGTAATATCTCTTTTAATTAATAGTTTCAATAAAATAAGCATTAATTGATTTGTCTTAAATATATAAAACCTAATCCGCTCCTGTATAAAAGTAATAATTTCGATTGCTGGTGAATTTAAGTGAAATAAATCGTGAATGTCTGGTTGAAATTGTGGTAGATAAACATAGATAGATCAACCTACTGCATCAGTGAGAAATGTGGAATGGTGGTCGCCCGCTGCAGCATGTAACCAACAAACACGACGTGAACGCTACGTTAACTAAGTGACCACGTTGCTGCAACGGTGGAAGAGAAGTGAGAGTAGGTAAATTGAATTTATGACAGGTCCTGTTTGCCGATATTCGATAGGATATTCACATTTTTCTTTTTTCTTTTTGATTTTATTATATTTTGTATTCCTAGCAAATTCAGTTCAGTGACATTATATTATTTTGTTGTTATTATTAGATTATTTATATTGACATGAACAAACACTCGATATAATGGGTGTTTTTTTGATTGTTGTTATTGTATGTTATGGAAATTTATTGCAACTGCAGGGAAGTATACAAATATTGTGGGTTTTATAATTTAATGATGAATGATACCTATAAGTAATTGAAATTGAACTATTTATATAAAAAAAAACAGGCATACGAAAATCGATACAAAATGTTAAACCACATTTTTGGATCACGGCTTTCGAGAGATACTTCCAAAGGGTTTTCCAATAAAAGGTTTCATTTTTGGATCACGGCTTTCGAGAGATACTTTCAAAGGGTTTTCCAATAAGAGGTTTCATTGTTAATGGAATCGTCTAAGGGTATTTTTGATAAGTGACAGTCAGAATGTATGAATTTGATTTATATAAGGTAGATAAAAAGCTGCCACAACAAAAATGTGACAGTCATTTTTCAACAAATATGAAGTTTCTTCCACACTGTGAATAGAGCTACCAGACGCTTACGAATTGAATTGAATTCAGTTGAATAATTTTACCCAGGTGAAGATTTTGGTGATAGGCAACTTGCATATTTGGGCAACTGTCATCTTTTGTCATTTATTAAGTAAAAAACTAAACCGTTATTAAAAATGGAACGTACACGATTAAACAACGCGTTAAAATAGTTACACTTCACCACAGCTGTGATTGTTAAAATACAGAACAGAAATGATGAACATTTAAAAGCTAGTTCTTAGTTCAGTGTTGACTTTAGCCCAGCCCAGATTTGTAGAGGGAATTAAGCATTTTACAAGCGGTATTACTCCTAGGTCTTATATGCTGCATCACCCTGTGGTTTATTTGATTGATAGTATTAAAAATATGTGTCAAATGTTAACTAAATGATTTCATAAAATATCTTGAAATAAAAAATAGGTTGTCCTGGAATCTGCTTAAAGGGTAGCACAAATCCACTAAAAATATGGGTAGAGTCCTAGTCCAATTATGAATACATTAAATCCTGTTCTTCCTCAACTTGTAGAATGTTACTTCCCATCTCGTCTGTCGATTTTTCTTTCTTAAAACTTTAGCAAAACGTTAATAACAATATTTTGTGTGATAAATAATTTGAAGTGAATATCTTTTTTTGTTCTCCTAATTCTTTTGTCGAAAAACATTTCTATCAATTTTTGTTGTTTTCGTTGGTTTTCGTGTTCTGTTAAAAAGTTATCAGTTGATTTTTTCTAAAAATCGTTTTTTTTGTTAACAAGATTTTAAGTCGAAAATCAATTTTACCAATTTTGGTAGCATTTCTTGAAAGTTTTTATTTCATATGTTAACAAATAAAGATTGTAGTTTTCTAAGAAAATGTATCACAAAATTAATTCATTTCTTCACGAGATATCGAGAATCGTAGTACCCGTGGCATAATGATTGGTGCGTTGGACTGTCATGCAAGTGGTCTTGTGTTCAATCCCTGCCTATGCCATCTAAAGTCTTATTTCACGGCTACTGCCTCTTGCGAGGAATTGATAAATTCTCCAATAGTAATTCTTGTCATGAAAAGTGCTTTCTCAAATTTGCCGTTCGGATTCGGCTTAGAACTATAGGTGCCCTCCATCCCTG
Source organism: Eupeodes corollae (assembly GCF_945859685.1). Lineage (NCBI taxonomy): Eukaryota > Metazoa > Arthropoda > Insecta > Diptera > Syrphidae > Eupeodes > Eupeodes corollae. Next base: position 196,209,255 of record NC_079147.1, on the reverse strand, counting down.
ACAACAGAATGGTTGAGAGTTGTAAGTCACTAGGCCCTAGTTCTCAACTGACTGTTGCGCCACTCAATTTATTTTTATCGACATTAACACCAATTTCACATGCTATTATTTGTAGATTTTAGTTTTTATGACAACACTAACAGTAGGATTTTTATAAAAATTAGACTGAAAGTCGAAAACAATATTTTCTATCAGATGAATTTACAGTTTGAAGATAATATTTTT